>NW_018406081.1:65109-66302 GCF_002113885.1 Mizuhopecten yessoensis
CGAGTATAAACTACCATTTTTAAAGACTTTGGTATGTCTCGGCCAGGGGACAGAACCCAAAGCCTTCCTCACAGGGGCGAACGCTCAACAAATGGCCAAAAGTGAGGCATTGTCAAGGGAGACACTAGGAAGGAAAAGGCTATATAGAAAGGAGAAAAGAGATAAGGTCCCAAATGTAGTCGCCTCTTACGATCATGCAATTGGGGCAGCAGGTACAATTCTTACGCCCTACCTGCAGGGTATTGTTGAGAGGTTAATGTCTCCATAAGGCAATACATTAGCAATACATGGGGCTGTATATGCTCGATTTCGATCTCGATTATTCAACATATATTTGATCCCTTTATGCATTATTATTTAATTGTGTTTACTAACGGGTCATCACTTGACTTAATCGCATCAAGAAGCAGCGTGGAGGCACGGTAATCTAGTGGTTGGACGCCGGGCTCGTGACCGAAGGGTTGCGAGTTCGAGTCACGGCACGGCACTGTGTTGTATCTTTGAGTAAGATACTTTCCTCCGCTTGTTCCAATCTACTCAACTGTAAATGAGAACTTGGTTGATCAGTGCTAGAAATTTAGAATGCTAGCTGTGAGCGCCGAAATGGCAGCAACGGCTACATGCTCCCCGGGGAGTTGAGAAAGATATTGGCTGGTTGCAAAGGCCCTATAACCACGGATAATAATTTGTGAACCGCTTTGAGATGACTCACGAAATAGGTTGTGATAAAGCGGTTTATTACATACTTACTAATAAATACGTTTTTTTTATATGCGATACGACAAAATTGCTCTAACCCATATCAGCCCTCGTCGTATCACACCCCAAAACCCGTATCAGCCCCCGCCGTATCACATCCAAAAACCCGTATCAGCCCGCAAAACCCGTATCACACCCCTTTTGGACATTTTTCGTTTTTCGATATTTCGAAAGAAAAATAGACCATAATATAGTAGTTTTTATTAGTAAGTGTGTAATAAACTGAATAAAACACGCCTTTTTCCATATCACACCCAGTATCAACCCTCGACCAATATCCGCCCTTTGGCATTTGGTTCTTGGGCTGATATTGCAGTCTCGGGTTGATACTGGGTGTGATATGGAAAAAGGCGTGTTTTATTCAGTTTATTACATGTATTACTTTCTATATATACCAACCCCGAATTATTATTATTATTAAAATGCTTGCTTTA
>NW_018406081.1:66630-179154 GCF_002113885.1 Mizuhopecten yessoensis
GAGTATAAACTACCATTTTTAAAGACTTTGGTATGTCTCGGCCAGGGGACAGAACCCAAAGCCTTCCTCACAGGGGCGAACGCTCAACAAATGGCCAAAAGTGAGGCATTGTCAAGGGAGACACTAGGAAGGAAAAAGCTATATAGAAAGGAGAGAAGAGATAAGGTCCCAAATGTAGTCGCCTCTTACGATCATGCAATTGGGGCAGCAGGTACAATTCTTACGCCCTACCTGCAGGGTATTGTTGAGAGGTTAATGTCTCCATAAGGCAATACATTAGCAATACATGGGGCTGTATATGCTCGATTTCGATCTCGATTATTCAACATATATTTGATCCCTTTATGCATTATTATTTAATTGTGTTTACTAACGGGTCATCACTCGACTTAATCGCATCAAGAAGCAGCGTGGAGGCACGGTAATCTAGTGGTTGGACGCCGGGCTCGTGACCGAAGGGTTGCGAGTTCGAGTCACGGCACGGCACTGTGTTGTATCTTTGAGTAAGATACTTTACTCCGCTTGTTCCAATCTACTCAACTGTAAATGAGAACTTGGTTGATCAGTGCTAGAAATTTAGAATACTAGCTGTGAGCGCCGAAATGGCAGCAACGGCTACATGCTCCCCGGGGAGTTGAGAAAGATATTGGCTGGTTGCAAAGGCCCTATAACCACGGATAATAATTTGTGAACCGCTTTGAGATGACTCACGAAATAGGTTGTGATAAAGCGGTTTATTACATACTTACTAATAAATACGTTTTTTTTATATGCGATACGACAAAATTGCTCTAACCCATATCAGCCCTCGTCGTATCACACCCCAAAACCCGTATCAGCCCCCGCCGTATCACATCCAAAAACCCGTATCAGCCCGCAAAACCCGTATCACACCCCTTTTGGACATTTTTCGTTTTTCGATATTTCGAAAGAAAAATAGACCATAATATAGTAGTTTTTATTAGTAAGTGTGTAATAAACTGAATAAAACACGCCTTTTTCCATATCACACCCAGTATCAACCCTCGACCAATATCCGCCCTTTGGCATTTGGTTCTTGGGCTGATATTGCAGTCTCGGGTTGATACTGGGTGTGATATGGAAAAAGGCGTGTTTTATTCAGTTTATTACATGTATTACTTTCTATATATACCAACCCCGAATTATTATTATTATTAAAATGCTTGCTTTATTTGGCTTTCTGTATCGACAAACCGAATGATATAACGGTGCAGCCTTACTTTGTATTTCTAGTAAATGCTGTACATGCGTATGTGTATATGGTTGTACATGAAAAACCAACATTTCTGTAAATTGTTCTGAACCATATATCACTCACTGTACCACATGCTTATAACGTATAAAGCAATAATAATTCTTGCATCCCGATGTTTTTAAAGGTAGTGCGAAATTACGAAGAGATACGTTTATCCAGCAGAAGTCAATCGCACACACAAAACACTATCGCGTGGGATCGGAAACGCTATACATACACGTTCTGTATTGAGAACAGTAGCATTTGGCATAGCAAAAATTTAAAAACTAGTCAATGAGATGATGAAAATTCAATGGGTTTTTTAAGTGCTTCATTCTCTAACTCTTAAAAGACATGCATCTCGTTAAAGCCACGAAACAAAACAGCAGTTAAAATTGTTTTTAAAACGTTCGGTTGTATGTCAGTATTGCATAATTTGGCAAATTGGACAATGGAACATGCCAGCAAATTCGATTTGAGCATGCAGATGATAGGTTTGAATTTAATTTGTATCCTTCTATATGGGATGATTATACACTAAAGTTAGGCAGTTGTGTATGGTATATTCAAACACGATCCCGGTAGATTGATAACGACCTCAACGAAACCGTAAATGTCTAAAAGTCTAAAAACTGTCTGAAGTACAGCATGGCTCTTGTTGACGAGAACGACAATGAATCATCTTATATTTTGTTAAGTACTGCAAATGATAAAATCCTGAAATCTGATTGGTCAACTACATCCATATTCAGAGTTGATATGTCAATGCTGACGAAGGCAATGACATTTTTAACAATTACTTTTTGTTTGTTTGTGGTTTTACGTCCTTGAAACTGTCAGAGTCCAATGAAGTTGCCTAGGATAACACCACCTGAAACAGAAAGTAGATAGAAAAAAGACTAAAGAATAAAGATTCCAAGTGTTGCAATAGGACATAAGATCAATTGGTCTCCTCCTTGTCCGCTTGGTAGAAGACACGGATGAACAAAAAAAAAACAATTCTACATGGGGCCCCACATTGGTCGCCTTTTACGATACACATGCAGGTATATTCTTTCCCCGAGCCTGATAATTACCTCACGCATAGTATGTGACGTTCTTCAATTAATGTACACAATATTAGTTCGTATCAATTATATTAGTTGTCATAGCAATAGTGAATTGAATTTTGTTACGCGTTTCCACTCTGAGCCCTTGTCTCTGCAGGTTCATTAGTTGGCCTGAGTGTGCCTCTATAAGACCTTTCTTAAGCGCATTTTTGTCTCTATATGTACTTTAGTCAGGCCTTTGTCTCTCCTGGCATCTCCATTAGCCCTTTGTTGTCCCTGCGGACACTCTGGTTCGCCTGCCTGCGTTTATGTGAGTACTTCTTTTTAAGCTTGTGGTTATCTTAGTGTTGTCAGACACAATGGTTTAATCACCCGTCAAAGATGTCAATGTGCCTTGATGCGGCTCTTTCGTCAGAAAACACCGTCTTGATAATACTAAAGCAGTAGTAAAAACGTAACCATTTCCGAAAAAAATGCTTCTTCGTTCAGACCATCGAAAAAGAGATAGTTCCTTTTATGAAGTTAACGAATGCGCATTTAAACAAATATACTGTAGTGTATACTAGTCTAGCCCTCTTCCACTGGGTCGCGGGTTCGAGGCCTAAGTGGGGCAGTCGCCAGGTACTGACCGTCGGTTGGTGGGGGTTTTCCGGGAACTCCGGCTTTCCTCCATCACCAAAATCTGGCATGTCTTTAAATGGACCTTGCTGCTAATAGGACATAAAACACAAACAAACCAAACCAACTGAAGTATGAGCAAAACGAATTAAAAAAACACGGAATGTAAGGCAAACTATGAAAAATAGCAAAGATAATATTCGAAGATCTTTGGAAAAAAAAGCATAAGAAAAAAAAGAAACAGAAAGTAGATAGAAAAAAGACTAAAGACTAAAGACCGAATGTAAGGCAAACTATGAAAAATAGCAAAGAAAATATTCAAAGATCTTTGAAAAAAACACCAAAAGAAAACAATTCTGGTGTTCCTGTAGATTGAGCGACGTTTACCTCATCATAGACATTTAGATCTAGATCAGTGCAAATAAGTCACATTCTCACATTCACAACAATATTGACATTGTAACAATGAAGGCCCACTAAGGGGTAGAGCATAATGGAAAGGGTCGATTTTCATGTCACACAAAGAGAGAGAATAGGTCCCAACGGGATCATGATGACCACCATTTAACTTGTCCATAACCTCCATCCACTTACATCTTTCGAAACACTGAGTTATAAGTTTGTCAACAGAATTCCGCAAATATCACGGAAATCGCAAGCTCCCGAGCATGCCCTTGAATATCGAATAAACTGCGACGTGAATGCCATCTAAATAAAAAGCATGCTCATGTCTGATAACAATGCAGAATGCATACATTTATATGAGAAATATTTGAAAAATCATTAACAGGATTGGATTGGGTGCGTTTATCAGAACGAACAGCCTATAGATACCCGATATGGATAGGAAATGTTATCCTTGTCAATGTCCCTGGCCTTTTTTACCACACGTGACAATACATGAGATACACATGTCACAATCCTTAATGTAAGTGTCAGTTATGCATTCCTTCAGGATGCATATCCGTTTGTAATCGTGTTATGATCTCACAGGCGCAGTACCAGAACTGTAAACCTACACGTGTGTGTGCACGCTGGAAATCAAATTGTTACATTAAAGTGAAAACTGCAATATGAAAACTGACATGCTTATTATTTTAGAAAGTATCAATGTCCACGGTGATCGTTTTCAATTTAATATTTGTTGATAAAATCCTATGTTTACAATGTTGTTAGTGCATTTCATGTTGTCAATCAAATCCTAATGTTCTTAACTATTGCCTGTTCAATATAACACACCTTGAATGTTTAAATAATCGTGAATTATTCATATTAGCCTGCTGACGAGAGCCTGATTTATTTGTGGGTTATTTACGCTGCTCCATGATCCGTCTATCATGATAGTTATCTTTCGTCGACCAAAGAGAACTCTAAAATGGGACGTCACTCACCGGCAGTCATGCAAATAGAAGATTACTTACACTCTGCTATTCTCTTTTGAAGAGACACTCCCCTAAGTCAAAATAAGGATTATGTATATACAAATACTTATAATTGACGTCATGGGATTAATTACCTTTGTTTATAGGAACTATTAGAAAAATTGCACCATAACGCAGCGATGATTTAAATTTCAAGTAAGTTTTGAATGACCTAATGCGTGGTGAATATATTTAAGTGATTTCCTGTGAGTTTATTTAATCAAGATCATAAATGAGGCGAGATTCAAGTAATACTTCGATGGATTCTCCAGGTAAACATTTTACGTGAATTGTATACCTCTTTTGATTTCATCTCTTCGTGCTGTTTTTCGTGTAATATGAAGCTATTTTCGACGCTTACCCTTCCGGAACACGTAGTCCTACTCTATTATACTTTTTCAAGGTTATCCATGTAAATCTTTCATTTGTTCATATTTTGCCCTAGTTTTATGGTTTAAATGACACTCCAGTATTCTTGTTTGTTTGCTTTTCCCACCATTTTTGTTCTTTGATTTGATATGAAAGAATTTAACCATGTATATTGTGTACGAATAAATGTTTACAAATCTACAAATTCAGAGTTTACGAGCAAATATTTGCTTTTTTTTCATTTCCACCTTCTGATCAATCTTTTACTGCATACGCTCAATGGAATTTAATTCATCAACATATGACGTAGACTTGAACACTTTGAGGTAATGACTCGCCTTGTTAATACTCTGGTAATTGGTTTAGCTGGCACTATTCCAGGTCATACTCTATGCCATGCTATTGTCGTGACAGTGTTGTTTCGGGATGAAGTAGAGCAGCAAAAACACCATAACAATGAATATGTCTATTTAATTATCGTTTCATGCACACGTGCAGCAATAAAATACGAACTCCACAGGACGTGTCATTTGTATACCTTACATCACGGCGTATCACCACTGTTGGACATCATTTCTGTATCATACTTAAATGTTAAATTCACGTTTTTATGTCCATTGCCCTCCTGAATCAATTCTTCCTCATTGAGATAACAAGGCAGATATATTGGTTAATCATAAGTGTTAATTAATTAGCTTATTGAACCGTCGCACCATGATTTGTTAAAAGAAATAAGCAATGAAATGAGGCAGTTTGCAGATAGTTTTACAAAAACGAAGACATTATTGAGAGAGAACAATACCAAACAATTGCAATATCATAAAATATATGTCATGGACCTGGAAACACAGCTTTGTGTTTCGCTTTTGTTTTTTTGTATATAAAAATCATTTTTTCCGAGTTAATCCGCGACTTACCTCGGCGTTTGTAGAACAATGCTTTCAACAAAGAGGAAAATACCAGGACATTATGTATCTGTGTACTACTCCTATCACCAAACCTTCGCCAAACAGTCCTACCTGTGTATCAATGCATGTATAAGCTTAAACTACTGGGTATTAAAAACGCGTGTACGAATTTATTTTGTCTTTCTTTTTCGCCGACATTTAGAGTTTTATCTAAAGGTCAATGTTTACCTGGCTAAGCATACGACTCGGTTTATACAAGGGTCGCTTAATATCACCGATACGTCAGAGGCTATGTATTAACGACATAGCTAGGGCGTAAATAAATCTGGTGGTTAGCTAACCTTTACCCAACCAATTGTAATTGTGCCCAATCCATTTGCATAATAGATGCATCTTTGTTTTTAAAGCATTACATTGTACCCATTTTATCCAAGGGTTCCGCTTAAGGAATTGTGTTGATAGGATGTTTTTTTTCTGTGTGACGCTCAGGAATTTGTGTTTGAATTGCATTCCTAAATTTTAATATGAAGTCGCGATCTTTATTTGAAACACGTATCTCTCATCGAAACATTGCTATACACGTATTTCTAATCGAAATATTGCTATACACGTATCTCTCATCAAAACACTGCTATACACGTATCGTTCATGGAATCACTGTTATACAAGTATCTCTCATCAAAACACTGTTTTACACGTATCTCTCATCAAAACACTGTTATACACGTATCTCTCATCAAAACACTGTTATACCCGTATCTCTTATCAAAACACTGTTTTACACGTATCTCTCATCAAAACACTGTTTTACACGTATCTCTCATCAAAACACTGTTATGCACGTATCTCCCATCCAAACACTGTTATACACGTATCTCTCATCAAAACACTGTTATACACGTATCTCTCAATGAAACACTGTTATACACGTATCTCTCATCAAAACACTGTTATACACGTTTCTCTCATTGAAATACTTTTATACACGTATCTCTCATTGAAACAATGCTATTCATGGATCTCTCATGGAAACACTGTTATGCACGTATCTCCCATCCAAACACTGTTATACACGTATCTCTCATTGAAACACTGCTGTACCCGTGTCTCTCATCGAAACACTGCTATACCCGTGTCTCTCATTCAAACCCTGTTATACATGTATCTCTCAATGAAACACTGATATACCCGTATTTCTCATCATAACACTGCTATACACGTATCTCTAAATGAAACACTGATATACACGTATCGTTCATGGAAACACTGTTATACATGTATCTCTCATTGAAATACTTTTATACACGTATCTCTCATTGAAACAATGCTATTCATGGATCTCTCATGGAAACACTGTTATGCACGTATCTCCCATCCAAACACTGTTATGCACGTATCTCCCATCCAAACACTGTTATACACGTATCTCTCATTCAAACACTGCTATACACGTATCTCTCATCAAAACACTGCCATACACGTATCTCTCATCCAAACACTGCTATACACTTATCTCTCATCAAAACACTATTATACACTCTCATGGACACACTGTTTTACACGTATCTCCCATCAAAACACTGTTATACACGTATCTCTCATTGAAATACTTTTATACACGTATCTCTCATTGAAACAATGCTATTCATGGATCTCTCATGGAAACACTTATATGCACGTATCTCCCATCCAAACACTCTTATACACGTATCTCTCATTGAAACACTGATATACATGTATTTCTCATACAAACACAGCTATACACGTATCTGTCAATCAAACACTGTTATACACGTATCTCTCATCAAAACACTGTTATACAAGTATCTCTCATTGAAACACTGCTATACCCGTGTCTCGCATTCAAACACTGCTATACACGTATCTCTCATCAAAACACTGCCATACACGTATCTCTCTTCCAAACACTGCTATACACTTATCTCTCATCAAAACACTATTATACACTCTCATTGACACACTGTTTTACACGTATCTCGCATCAAAACACTGATATACACGTATCTCTCATTGAAATACTTTTATACACGTATCTCTCATTGAAACAATGCTATTCATGGATCTCTCATGGAAACACTTATATGCACGTATCTCTCATCCCAACACTCTTATACACGTACCTCTCATTGAAACACTGCTTTTCATGGATATCTCTTTGAAACACTGCTATACACGTATTTCTCATCCAAACACTGTTATACACGCATCTCTCATCCAAACACTGTAACACACGCATCTCTCATAAAAACACCGCTATACACGTATCTCTCATCAAAACACTGCTATACATGTATCTGCAATGGATACACTAGTATACACGTATCTCTTATTCTATTGAACTTTTGATAGTTTGTTTGATTTATATTGCCATTGCATTGCTTAGTAGACATGAAAACATCATAGGTGTGGATAAACAACGATGGAGAACATAGTGATACCGTCTATCTTCTATGCAGAATAGATTTGTGATGGCACGAGAGGACGTCTTTGATTTCGGAGATTGTTATGAATTTGAGGAATTAAACTTCAAATATATTTTTAGATTTATTTGTTCCGTTAAAGGAACAAACTTCAAGAGTCGGTTTAGTGTTTTATTATTAAACTATAATATAATTGACATACCATACTCCCTAAACCCATTATCACACAACTTCATATATCAACGTGCATTAGACTCCACAGCGAGTAGTGTGATGAATATAAATGCCTAAGAATAAGGACTAACATTGGAAGATAACGTTCAGATAGTTATGTTTTATTTCTTTTAACTGCTAATTTCATGGAAACCGGTAAAATGGTTTGCTTTTTTCTTATCTGACTTCAGGAAAACATCATGTAACTGAGATCATTGTATTGCATCTTTAATTTGAGACAAAGCCAACACAATTTTATTATAGCTTTACATAACCATACTTGTAACCTTTAAGTATACATTTAATTTAGCAAAAATACCTCAAATCTAGGAAAACTAGGGAGACCTGATATCTAATGTTGAACAAAAACAATAAAATGAGATTTTTCGACAAAGCATTGTGCTCCATACCGCTCTAAGGATCGTCTAGTCTTCAAAATGCAAAGAGTTAAGGAGGACACTAAATAATCGATAAGCTAGTGAGAATTTCTTTGAGTTTGAGAAAGATGTATTCCAATGTAACCAAAATAAATCCTTTTTTTACAAAAGTGAAATTCATATTGTCGCAGCATGATGAATGGGATTGGTTTTAAAGATATGAACGGCAGTTATCGTACCATTAAATTGAGGGTATACATGCATTTTGAAAACTACAAATACCCGGAACCGGAAGTACTTATAAAACACACCCGAATCTTCGAGGCCGATAGTTTTGATAACGTTTAGCAGTTAACAACATATGAAAGAGATTTTAATGCGTTTTATATACTGGCTTTCCCACATGAGGAACAACTCTGCGATAAGTGTTTTGAAACTTTTTTTCTAGGCTGTCAATTTTGAATAATATCGTGCCTATGAATGTCACGGCAAACCACGGCCATGATACTAATGATTTTGCCAATAGAGTCTGGTACCCTTTGTCTACATGTTGAAAGATAAATGTAAGAGACGCACATTTTACCTGTAGGACGCCCGGTTGTATTGAATACTCATGTTTAATAAACATGTACCAGTGGCACGATTTGTGAAAATTTAAATGAACGATTGAATCGTTATTATTAGAGGTCAGATGATCCTTTAGAAACAATATAATTTTTCATTTCAACATCATAATGATATGATATAACTATTTGCCATTTTAGTAAATATCTTGAGACTTGGTTCTGTGTGAAATGGGAGGATATTTACTGGTGCCTAAACACGTCGCGTGCCAATTTCGTCTAACGCCTTTGTGACAGTGAATGATATCCCAACTCAATCATATTGATTTAAAGTATCGATGCATTGTTATATTGTATCGATAATGTTCTAAACTATCGTTACAATGTAATGATCGTGACTTACGCACGTAAATCGTCACCAACCAGTCAAAATAATTTTGTTTAATGCATAGACAACAGCAACTGAGTAGACACCACAACTAAAGGAAAGCCTACAGCAAATGAGGAGACACCAAAACAAAAAGAAAGACAACAGTGACTGAGGAGAAACAAACACAAAAGAAAGACAATAGTATCCGAGGAGAAACAAATAAAGGAAATACAAAAAAACTGAGGAGGTACCAAAACAAAAGGAAAGACAGCATTAACTGAGGAGACACCAAAACAAAAGGAAATACAACAATAACCGAGGAGAAACAAAGAAAGGAGATACAAAATAACTAAGGGAAACAAAAACAAAAGGAAAGACAACATGAACTGCGGAGACACCAAAACAAAAGGAAAGACAACAGTACCTGATCATGAGGGGATAAAAAAAGTATAGGAAGAAAGCAAAACAAAATTTCAGACATCATGAATATTAATAAACTAACAGCGAAATAAACACGTAAAAAACAATGTGGCTGATGTAAGACCTTACAATAACATAAATTGAAACCACTTATGACGCTGTTCTAGATAAAACAAGATAGGAACACATTTATCCAAAAAAAATCTAATAAATTTGATTAAATAGTTTCCATAGAGACAATTATAAAATACATCAATTTCCGGTACCACTGTTTTTTTATCCACAACTGCTTGGAAGACAGTTTAGATACTCAGCATGACCGATAATTTAAATTTATAAATCACAATAATTGCCACGTATGCCATTGTGAGTGACTCCAAAGAAATAAATAGCATGGCCATTTCAGATTCCTGCTATATCAGCTGACGTTTTCGGGATTGAAAAGTCGATTTTGCAAAACTACGAAAAAGGTTCCAGACTGCATATTTTTGACATTCGACCTCATTGAATTAAAGCAGAAGATTAGTGACATTCGAGCGGGAAAAAAATTGCTGTTCGTCTGCTTCTATCTATTGGTCTTTAGTGCTTCTAGAGAAATCCATTTTTGAAAACAGTGTATTAAAAGCCAAGGCGACTGACACTTTGTTGGAAATTTGTCAATATCTTTAATACATCTCTCGTCTATTTTTCAGGATTGGATTTACCAGGATGGGCATGTCGTATACAAAGCTTGTCTTGGCAGACGACCATTTTGTGCAAGTGACAGCACGCCTGACAGGCCAGCCTATGACGTAATAGCAAGGAAGTTGCAAACAGCAGGGAATTGAGATTGGTGTAAGGCAATCAGATAAGTTCTCTACTTTTTGTTCATGAAACTGTTTCTGCCTTTTATCTTTCATTTTTAAAATTTCAACGGCAGCGATGGTGAGATGTATTTAATCGAAACATGCACGTCCAATGCATTATATTTGGTATGCTTTAACAAACTTTAAAAAATGTGGTCTAATTTTCATAACATGTGGCAACGGAGGACAGTTGTATCCGAAATATTCGGACTAAAATGCCACAGTGTAAATCCCCGCCATCGATAGACTCTAGCTGCCATTCGCAATGTTCCCGAGTGAGATACTTTACATGCATTAACCGAATCTGCTAAGTGTAACATAAAGTATAACTTTCTTGTTGTTCTATAAAAAAAAACAGCTCGGAAACACGGACTCTTAACGAGACGAACACCTATACAACTGCGCTTCATAAAACCGCGTGGAGATCAAGAATACGTATACTAGTAACAAACAGATTTATTGATAAAATCGACAAAGAGACATGCCAGAATGAAAGAAGGTCTTAGCGTTTTTATTTCAATACGGATACTGGTGTTCAAGGCCTAATAACTCAACTTCCTGAACTAGCTAAAGTGAGCAGTACGTCAGTACTGTAAGATTTCTCGACTTGTTAAAACATATATACATTTTGCTTACATGTAGATTGCATTAAATGAATTATTCACTTTGTCTTATTTCACTGAAGCCGTGATTCTACTTTTTAATGTCTGTTCAGTGTTTATTGCTGTCTTTGCTTTCCGGTTTGGATTTCTATTTTAACCTTGTGTGTTGACGTTAATTTGTGGTTGATTTTTTTCCGCTGTTTTACTTTGATTCTAGGCAGGAACCCAGATACACCGTATGGCGTGGGCTGGCAGTTGTCGCTTTGTTGTGCAGCACAAACGGACACCGTCAATGTGTTTCAAGTCGCTTGATTTGCATATAAATAGAAGATGGGGAGATGAGCGATAAAATCACCTCCTACAACAAAAGATTTTCATGTAAACCTGCAGGGTCGTTATCTCCGAGATGCTTGCGCACACAGCAAAATTCACTGTGCATCCAAGACAAGGTGTCAATATGGTATTTGACGTTTGACGTGGTTATTCTAAAAATGTTTAGCATACAAATTAAAAATCACCACGTGTTTACTGCATCCAGGCTATGTTTCATGAATAAAATATATTTTCGGAAAATCAAGATTTTTTGGAAAGTAAATAATGTGATTTGTACCTTCCTCCATTTGATTCACGCTACAAAAGGTGAAACCCGTATAACTTTTATCGTAGATCGACAACATTATTATGATATAATGAAAGAATACAGGTTGACCATTTAATAAATGTCGACTGTCGACAATATACACTGTATGTTAGCAATAAATTACATACACAAGTAAAGTCCATTCTAAAAATGTCAAAGGAGTGAACTATTTAGGTTGAAGTTACACAGGAGGTGCTTAAAATACCAGATTAACTGATGCATCGACATTAACTTGTTACTGATACGTCGACAACAACTCGTCACTGATACATCGACAACAACCTTTCACTGATACATCGACAAAAACCTTTCACTGATACATCGGCAACAACTCGTCACTGATACATTGACAACAACATTTCACTGATACATCAACAACAACTTGTCACTGATACATCGACAGCAACTCATCGCTGATACATCGACAACAACCCGTCACTAATACATCGACAACAACTCGTCACTTATACCTCGACAACAACCTTTCACTGATAAATCACAACTTGTCACTGATACATCAACAACCTTTCACTGATACAGCGACAAAAACCTTTCACTGATACATCGGTAGCATCTCGTCACTGATACATTGACAACAACTCGTCACTGATAAATCAACAACTCTTCGCTGATACGTCGACAACAACTCGTCACTTATACCTCGACAACAACCTTTCCCTGATACATCGACAAAACCCTTTCACTGATACATCGGTAGCATCTCGTCACTGATACATTGACAACAACATTTTACTGATACATCAACAACAACCTTTCACTGATAAATCACAACTTGTCACTGCTACATCGACAACAACTCGTCACTAATACATCGACAACAACTCGTCATTGATACATCGACAACAACTCGTCATTGATACATCGACAACAACCTTACACTGATACATCTACAACAACTTGTCACTGATACATCAACAACAGCTTGTCACTGATACATCGACAACACCCTTTCACTGATACATCAACAACAAAACTTCACTGATACATCGACAACACCCTTTCACTGATACATCAACAACAACTCGTCACTGATAAATCGACAACAAACTTTCACCGATACATCGACAACAACTTGTGACTGATACATCGACAGCAAATCATCACTGATACATCGACAACAAACTTTAACTGATACATCGACAACAAACTTTAACTGATACATCGACAACAACTTGTCACTGATACATCGACAGCAACAGGTCACTGATAAATCAACAACTCTTCGCTGATACATCGACAACAACTTTTCACTGATACATCGACAGCAACTCGTCACCGATAAATCGACAACTCGTCACTGATACATCGACAACCACCTTTCACTGATACATCGACAACAACTCGTCACTGATAAATCAACAACTCGTCACTGATACATCGACAGCAACTCGTCACCGATAAATCAACAACTCGTCACTGATACATCGACAACAACCTTTCACTGATACATCGACAACAACTCGTCACTGATACATTGACAACAAACTTTCTCTGATACATCGACAACAACTTGTCACTGATACATCGACAGCAACTTGTTACTGATAAATCAACAACTTGTCACTGATACATCAACAACAACTCGTCACTGATACATCGACAACAACCCGTCACTGATACATCAACAACAACTTGTCACTGATACATCGACAGCAACTCATCACTGATACATCGACAACAACTCATCACTGATACATCGACAGCATCTCGTCACTGATAAATCAACAACTTGTCACTGATACATCGACAACAACCTTTCACTGATACATCGACATTAACTTGTTACTGATATGTCGACACCAACTCGTCGCTGATACATCGACACCAACTTTTCACTGATACATCGACAGCAACTCGTCACTGATACATCCACAGCAACTCGTCACTGATAAATCAACAACTTGTCACTGATACATCGACAGCAACTCGTCACTGATACATCAACAACTTGTCACTGATACATCGACAGCAACTCGTCACTGATACATCGACAGCAACTCGTCACTGATACATTGACAACAAACTTTCACTGATACATCGACAACAACCCGTCACTGATACATCAACAACAACTCGTCACTGATACATCGACAACAATTCGTCACTGATAAATCAACAACCTTTCACTGATACATCAACAGCAACTCATCACTGATACATCGACAACTTGTCACTGATACATGGACAACAACCTTTCACTGATATATCAACAACAATTTGTCACTGATACATCGACAACAACCTTTCACTGATACATCGACATTAACTTGTTACTGATATGTCGACACCAACTCGTCGCTGATACATCGACACCAACTTTTCGCTGATACATCGACAGCAACTCGTCACTGATACATTGACAACAAACTTTCATTGATACATCGACAACAACTTGTCACTGATACATCGACAACAACTTGTCACTGATACATCGACAACAACTTGTCACTCATACATCGACAACAACCTTTCACTGATACATCGACATTAACTTGTTACTGATATGTCGACACCAACTCGTCGCTGATACATCGACACCAACTTTTCGCTGATACATCGACAGCAACTCGTCACTGATACATTGACAACAAACTTTCACTGATACATCGACAACAACTCGTCACTTATACATCGACAACAACTCGTCACTGATGCGTCGACAACACCTCGTCACTGATGCATCGACAACAACTAGTTACTGATACACCGACAACAACTTGTCAATGTTACATCGACAACAACTCGTCACTGATACATCGTCACTGATACATCGACAACAACTCGTCACTGATACATCGAGAACACTTGTCACTGATACATCGACAACAACTTGTCACTGATAAATCAACAACATTTCACTGATACATCGACAACAACTTGTCACTGATACATCGACAACAACTTCGACAACAACCTTTCACTGATACATCAACAACTTGTCCCTGATACATCGACAACAACTCGTCACTGATACATCGAGAACACTTGTCACTGATACATCGACAACAACTTGTCACTCATACATCGACAACAACCTTTCACTGATACATCGACAATAACTTGTTACTGATATGTCGACACCAACTCGTCGCTGATACATCGACACCAACTTTTCACTGATACATCGACAGCAACTCGTCACTGATACATTGACAACAAACTTTCATTGATACATCGACAACAACTTGTCACTGATACATCGACAATAACTCGTCACTGATAAATCAACAACTTGTCACTGAAACATCGACAGCATCTCGTCACTGATACATCGACAGCATCTCGTCACTGATAAATCAACAACTTCTCACTGATACATCGACAACAACTCGTCACTGATACATCAACATCAACTTGTCACTGATACATCAACAACAACTCGTCACTGATACATCGACAACAATTCGTCACTGATAAATCAACAACCTTTCACTGATACATCAACAGCAACTCATCACTGATACATCGACAACTTGTCACTGATACATGGACAACAACCTTTCACTGATATATCAACAACAATTTGTCACTGATACATCGACAACAACCTTTCACTGATACATCGACATTAACTTGTTACTGATATGTCGACACCAACTCGTCGCTGATACATTGACACCAACTTTTCACTGATACATCGACAGCAACTCGTCACTGGTACATCAACAACAACTTGTCACTGATACATCGACAACAACTCGGCACTGATACATCGACAACAACCTTTCACTGATACATCGACATTAACTTGTTACTGATATGTCGACACCAACTCGTCGCTGATACATCGACACCAACGTTTCACTGATACATCGACAGCAACTCGTCACTGGTACATCAACAACAACTTGTCACTGATACATCGACAGCAAATCATCACTGATACATCGACAGCAACTCGTCACTGATGCATCGACAACAACTCGTCACTGATACATCGACAGCATCTGGTCACTGATAAATCAACAACTTGTCACTAATACATCGACAACAACTCGTCACTGATACATTGACAACAACCTTTCACTGATACATCAACAACAACTTGTCACTGATACATCGACAACAACTTGTCACTGATAAATCAACAACATTTCACTGATACATCGACAACAACTTGTCACTGATACATCGACAGCATCTCGTAACTGATAAATCAACAACTTGTCACTGATACATCGACAACAACTCGTCACTGATAAATCAACAACCTTTCACCGATACATCGACAACACCCTTTAACTGATACATCGACAGCTGATACATCGACAACAACTTTTCACTGATAAATCGACAGCAACTCGTCACTGATACATCAACAACTTGTCACTGATACATCGACAGCAACTCATCACTGATACATCGACAACAACTCATCACTAATACATCGACAGCATCTCGTCACTGATAAATCAACAACTTGTCACTGATACACCGACAACAACCTTTCACTGATACATCGACAACACCCTTTAACTGATACACCGACACCAACTTGTCACTGATACATCGACAGCATCTCGTAACTGATAAATCAACAACTTGTCACTGATACACCGACAACAACCTTTCACTGATACATCGACAACACCCTTTAACTGATACACCGACACCAACTTGTCACTGATACATCGACAGCAACTCGTCACTGATACATCGACAACAATTCGTCACTGATAAATCTACAACCTTTCACTGATACATCGACAACACACTTTAACTGATACATCGACACCAACTTGTCACTGATACATCGACAGCAACTCATCACTGATACATCGACAACAACTCGTCACCGATACATCAACAACAACTCGTCACTGATACATCGACATGAATTCGTCACTGATAAATCAACAACCTTTCACTGATACATCGACAACACCCTTTAACTGATACATCGACACCAACTTGTCACTGATACATCGACAGCAACTCGTCACTGATACATCAACAACAACTCGTCACTGATACATCAACATCAACTTGTCACTGATACATCAACACCAACTCGTCACTGATAAATCAATAACTTGTCACTGATACATCGACAACAACCCATCACTCCTACACCGACAACAACCCGTCACTGATTGATATGTCGACACCAACTCGTCGCTGATACATCGACAACAACTTTTCACTGATACATCAACAACAACTCGTCACTGATACATCAACAACAAGTGGTCACTGATACATCGACATTAACTTGTCACTGATACATCGACAACAACTAGTCACTGATAAATCAACAACTAATCACTGATACATCGACAACAACTTGTCACTCATACATCGACAACAACCTTTCACTGATACATCGACTACAACTCGTCACTGATAAATCAACAACTTGTCACTGATACATCGACAACAACCTTTCACTGATACATCAACAACAAACTTTCACTGATACATCGACAGCAAATCATCACTGATACATCGACAGCAACTTGTCACTGATCCATCGACAGCAACTCGTCACTGATACATCGATAACAACTCGTCACTGATACATCAACAACAACTTGTCACGGATACATGGACGACAACCCGTCACTAATACATCAACAACAAATTATCAATGATACATCGACATCAACTCGTCACCTATACGTCGACAACAACTCGTCACTGACTGATACATCGACAGCATCTCGTCACTGATAAATCAACAGCTTGTCTCTGATACATCGACAACAACTCATCACAGATACATCGACAGCATCTCGTCACTGATAAATCAACAGCTTGTCTCTGATACATCGACAACAACTCATCACAGATACATCGACAGCATCTCGTCACTGATAAATCAATAACTTGTCTCTGATACATCGACAACAACTCATCACTGATACATCGACAACAACACGTCACTGATACATCAACATCAATTTGGCACTGATACATCGACAACAACCCATCACGCCAACACCGGCAACACCCCGTCACTGATGCATCGACAATTATTCGTCACTGAAACATCGACAACAACCCGTCACTAATACATCAACAACAAATTATCAATGATACATCGACATCAACTCGTCACCTATACGTCGACACCAACTCGCCACTGATACATCGACAACAACAACTTGTCACTCATACATCGACAACAACCTTTCACTGTCACTGATACATCAACAACAACTTGTCACTGATACACCGACAACAACACGTCACTGATACATCAACATCAATTTGGCACTGATACATCGACAACAACTAGTCACTGATACATCGACAACAGCTCGTCACTGATACATCGACAGCATCTCGTCACTGATAAATCAACAGCAACTTGGCACTGATACATCGACAACAACACGTCACTGATACATCAACATAAACTTGTCACTGATACATCAACAACTCATACATCGACAACAACCCGTCACTGATACAACGACAACAACTCGTCACTGATACATCAACATCAACTTGTCACTGATAAATCAACAACTTGTCACTGATACATCGACAACAACACGTCACTGATACATCAACATCAACTTGTCACTGATACATCAACAACAACTTGTCACTGATAAATCAACAGCAACTTGTCACTGATACATCGACAACAACTTGTCACTGATACATCAACAACAACTTGTCACTAATAAATCAACAGCAACTTGGCACTGATACATCGACAATAACTCGTTACTGATACATAAACAGCAAATTGTCACTGTTACATCGACATCAACCCATCACTCCAACACCGACAACAACCCGTCACTGATGCATCGACAATTATTCGTCACTGATACATCGACAACAACTCGTCACTGATACATCGACAACAACCCGTCACTAATACATCGACAACAACTCGTCATTGATACATCGACAACAACCCATCACTCCTACACCGACAACAACCCGTCACGGATGCATTGGCAATAATTCGTCACTGATACATCGACAACAACTCGTCACTGATACATCGACAACAACCCGTCACAAATACATCGACAACAAATTATCAATGATACATCGACATCAACTCGTCACCTATACGTCGACAACAACTCGTCACTGATACATCGACAACACCTCGTCACTGATACATCGACAACAATCGATCACTGATACACCGATAACAACTTGTCAATGTTACATCGACAACAACTCGTCACTGATACATCAACATCAACTTGTCACTGATACATCGACAACAATTCGTCACTGATAAATCAACAACCTTTCACTGATACATCGACATCAACTTGTCACTGATACATCAACAACAACTCGTCACTGATACATCAACATCAACTTGTCACTAAAACATCGACAACAACTCGTCACTGATTCATCGACAACAACTCATTACTGATACATCAACAGCAACTCGTCACTGATACATCGACAACAACTCGTCACTGATACATCGATAACAACTCGTCACTGATACATCAACAACAACTTGCCACTGATACATCGACAACAACCCATCACTCCTAAACCGACAACAACCCGTCACTGATGCATCGACAATAATTCGTCACTGATACATCGACAACAACTCGTCACTGATACATCGACAACAACCCGTCACTAATACATCAACAACAAATTATCAATGATACATCGACAACAACTCGTCACTTATACATCGACAACAACTCGTCACTGATGCGTCGACAACACCTCGTCACTGATGCATCGACAACAACTAGTTACTGATACACCGACAACAACTTGTCAATGTTACATCGACAACAACTCGTCACTGATACATCGACAACAACTTGTCACTGATGCGTCGACAACACCTCGTCACTGATGCATCGACAACACCTCGTCACTGATGCATCGACAACAACTAGTTACTGATACACCGACAACAACTTGTCAATGTTACATCGACAACAACTCGTCACTGATACATCAACCACAACTGAAATGTGTCAAGTTGTCTATTCACTAAGACAGAATTCGTATAATGTTTAATTTTTATAAACAGTGACTGCAGGGAAATCAAAATAAAGGAACAGACAATACCAACCAATAAGAATAGGTAGTGCCGGGCTGCCGGAATTGTGCCGCCATAAACCACTCACCTCGACGTATCGTCGTGAAAAAATAAATAATTTGTAAATAAAATTGTGTTCCATCAATAAATTGTAAAAAATCAGGGAAGAAATAAACTATTTCACCCAATTCTTCATGCACAATAACACTAACCATTGCACGGAACAAACAATCAGATGTGGATGCTGTAAGTAGCTGGCAAAGATAAATACGTGTCGGATTTAGTACCAGTTAATACATGCTGACTTCTGCTTTAAATAACAATTACGATCTATGCACGCTTGTACATATATCTCCGTCATCATTAGCATCCTCGTTGTAAGGGCGAACAATACTATTGTAAACAAATACAGCCTGTTATTTGCCCGTAGCATCAAACGATTATTTACATGGCAAAGGGGCCATTATCGGGCGTACGCATCTAATCAAATAAGTATTTTTTCATCGCCAGCTCTAACAAGTTGAGATAATCGTTGCATGCATACAATCGTAGATTGCACTGTGTGACCTTTCTGTGTAAACGTGCATACTGTACATTTCCTACAAAGATGGCATTTTGTATCCTAATGGATGAATGCTACCATATACATTTCTCTTGTGATTTGTCACCTTTCCTTTTGCAATGGAGGAAATAATGTAAACGATACATCGCATCCCAAAGAGTACTCATATGCAAACATTTCCAAGTGTAGGTTGCTGTGTATGAGATATATCCCCTACAGAGGGTTGTACGTTGAACAACCCATGACAAAAAAAACCCCGAGGAATAAAGGACCAAAACTCTGTTTGCATAGATTGTCATCAGACCCGACTTCTTAACGTTACATTTCTCCATCCTAAGCGCAACGCACATACATGTTTTCCTGAGTGCAGGTGTCAAAATATGAGATAGGCTACTGAAAAAGTGACGCACGGATGGAGTGCAAACCTAGAGTCGCTTTACATAGTACTGGTGGGAAACACTGCCCCTTAAAAATCGCTTCAGACGTGTTCGGGTATTGAACTCAATTGAAAATCACGATTAATACTTTTAAAATCACTTTGAGCGGACCTAGGTTGTGATAAAGCGGTATGTAAGAACTTACAGTGAAGAGAGCGTAAACTCGTTATGCCGTGTTTGTTTCTAATAATTAGGTGATTGAAACAAAATTATTAAGCTATTTTGCAAAATGTAAGAAGTACCACTTTCAAATCGGATTTTTTTCTGTGTGCACAACACTTGATACTTATTCCAGGCTGCATGTGCTACATATCTGTGGTAACGACAAATTCAATCTGAAATATGTTTCAACACATTTTGGGCATACAATGAAACATTCAAGAAGTTGACCCTTTGTATCTTTTAAAATATTTATTGTTAGGGGAATGAGAAACGAAAGTACCTATTACCTGTTGTAAAACATGCATCGCAATATTGGCATAATGTATTGGGATATTGGAGGCACGGCTTCGCGTGGTCTGTGTTTAGATATGATATAGCATTCCATAATTGGTATAGCTCTGTCATGTTATCATTCTTTTGATATAAAGTACTTACGATGAGTCCGTAATAGGAGAAATGGAAATCAAGTACAATAAAAGGTTTCCCTTATTTGGTTCTTTACCTTGATTACCATTTTAATATGTATTACCTCACTTGGTATTTCAGTTGATTTGTATACAAGCATTTGTGTATGTGTCAACAAAGGAAAATGTTGCTTGTTCAGGGTTTAACGTGCTTACAACAACTAAGGTCATTTAAGGACGTGCATCCATGAGTGTAATGTATGTGTGTATATGTGTGCGCTGGAGGCAGGTTGTGTCGGTTTAATTGACTCCTTGCGATAGCGCGCACCTCATACCGACTTTATAGTGCTATCTCACTGAATCACAATGTCGAAGGTACTCGGCGGCATCGCAATCCATCCGGTCACATAATACTAACAACGACTTAACCTTTTGTTGCCATTTCCACTAAATGCTGAACGTATGCAAGAAATAACAACTACAGTTATTAAGGGCTTAGGTATGTCATTGCATTGGGACAGAAACCATTGACTTCCTTTTGGAAAACGTTCAAAATTAAAGCCAAGAGTGAGGTACATGTATCGACGAGCAGAGCGCTTGGAAACAAAACCTAATAGAAGCAGAGAGAATGAAAAGCTCAATAATTGCAATTGTTGCAGCAGATTTTCTGCATTTCTGCAGGGGTTTCCACTTTAGTCACCTTTTACGATCAGGCAGGTGTATTCTTTTCTCAATTGCCGACCTGCAGGGCCGTGTGGTTGACCTTGCTGATGGACAATCAGTCCTTTAGAAGTGCCGTTATATTGTAGATGGAATTTGTGCTGGTTTTGTATAAGTTATGGACGGATTCATTGACATGCCTTTCCTTTCCATTTATTTTTATCCAGTTTCGGAACACTGTTGACATGTATCTTTATTCTTTTGACATTTAATATAACTGATGAATCTCAAATGGACTAAAAGCATACAAAACGTTCACATTCCAACTGCGAACGGCACGCAAAATTTAGCATAATTTACATATTCATTTGTTAGACATAATTGTCATTACTTCAGGGGATGATGTTTAACATTTTGATGAACTCGGTCAATTTGCGATGGTAACATTTGAAATGTCCTTTGGGATCACGCTACATAAACATGGGACATTACCGGTTCTCGTGCCGCAAAGCTGATGTTAATGATAGGGGAATAAGCTAAATTGGTATTATGTAACATGAATATTTAAGGATAGGCTAGCAATTTGTTACAGTGCAGAAATAGAAAACCCTCGAACGAATGGTTATCGGTAAATTCTAAAAATGACTTTGCATTATTCCAAATAACTTACATAAACAAATAAAGTCTCTTAAAATATCGAAATGAAAATGTAACCAAAATGCAGACTCTAAATCGCTTAACTAGGGCAAAATATGGATAATGGAATTATTTATACAATGTACTGATACCCTTAAAAAAGTACAAGAATAAGGAGGCACGGTAGTCTAGTGGAACAGTAGGACGCCAGGCTCGTGACCGAAGGGTTGCGGGTTCGAGTCACGTCACGGCAATGTGTTGTATCGTCGAACAAGATATTTTAATCCGCTCGTTCCAGTCTACACAGCTGTAAATGAGTACGTGGTTTGGCGGTGCTAGAGTTGTTGAATGCTAGCTGTGAGCGCCGAAATGGCTGCACCGGCTGTATGCTTTTCATGGTGTTGAGAAAGATATTGGCTGTTGCAAAGGCCCTATAACCACAGATAATAATTTGTGAACCACTTTGAGACGACCTACGAATTTTGGTGTGATAAAGCGGTATATAAAGGAACCTCGGATTATAATAATTATTAATAATAATAATAATGCAAGGTGTTCCGGAAAGGTTAGCGTCGTATGCTTCATCGACAACACTCGACATGAAAATCTATGACAACTCTAAGTATAACACCAACGTTTTCATTAAAGAAAATTTGAAATTTATCAACCCCGTTTGACAGATATATTGGTTTGTATGCATTTTCATAATCGAAACAGTCTTAGTTATCTAAAAAGACGATTGGACTCTTTAACATCTATAAAAATACTCTAGGAAACTTGAACCCCTCCCCCTTTCCTCTCCAATCTTTTATTTGTTTTTTAAAAGATATGGCCCTGTGAATGTTTTTTTAGAATTGTATAATCATTCCTCGCATGAGGGATAATTATATTTTATTATCATTTTAGTACGCACTGAGACATTTATGCATCAGATTTCATTTCCATACATCATTGACTTCTTTGGATTTTATTCTTATTCTTATTCGGATCTTGAAACGGGAATCATATGGAGAAAGCACAACTAGTCCTTTGTCAAAGACTGCAAAGAAAATTAAACAGAACAGGGATTGTCGAACAGTTATTATCAACAAGAAAGGAGTTTCATAATAACACTCTCTCTTTTTTAAGTTAACAGCAAAACCCTGTAACGTATTGATCATAACTATTATCACCAAAAGTACATCCATTTTACAATTTCAAAATCCTTCCTGGGGATTATTTGCAAAAGTTAATCTGACGTTGCTTGAACTCTGTGCACTGTAGCCGAAGTGCTGGTCCTGTCAAATCCATATCACAACCCGTTAGCATTTCCCGTTATTACAGCATTACTTCGTGATTATTAGACACATTTTCACATCTGTAACGAGAATACCCAGTTACTTTATCCTTGTTAAATTTTACATACAAAAACACTAATTGCCAGCTGGTTGCAGCCCTAAATTTGAATTTTAAAAACAAATTAAGGTGGTTTTTTTCCATTTTAATGTCTCAAATATATTTCCGAATTCGGTTCATTCTGATAAGACTTCCTATCGATTATCCTGTAACTACATACATAACATGCCTTTCCGAATACTTATTGAGCAGTTCTGGCCTTTATCGAAAACAAATACTATTAAATGAGACCTGAACAACCTTTGTTGATTTCCTTTTCCAACAGTATAGGATGTACCACCCTCGTAATGTATTCCAATAAAATATGAGCCAAGTTCACAAAATAAACTGACCATATATAAAATACGAAGTCGATACAGGAAGCTATAACATGTTGATACTTTCCAAACCTTATAGATATGTTGGCTAGTAACGGCTTGTCAGTTGTAATTAAGGTCAAATTAATTAAAATTTATGTCAAAATAGTTCCGTGCATATGTACAGATATAGTAAAAGGGAAAAGGTTTGTGTAACTATATGTATATAGGTTATACTTCCTAATACTATCATCAATTAAGTTATTTTCAATTGAAGAAAAATTCGTGGAGTAAACATATTTACGACATGCTATGATGAGAAACATTGTATATTCAACTTTGTTTTTTTATTATCATTTAAATGTTATAAACAGAAAAATAAATGTTTTTTTTCATTATCTGAACATACTTACGTACAAAACCTCTGTTTATTGTCTTGCTTTTTTCATGAAAGAGTAACATTTTATGAAGAAAACGCTTTTTTGTGATTTATTGACATATATCTTACATCTAAAATCAGGGGAATTGGCCTTCATCTCAACTAGTTACTAAAACACCCTTGTTTGTCAGAACATATTATCCTGTATAAATCCACTGTCCTTTCCCAGAAATTATCTGTGATATGTTGACAGTTTTATTCGATTATACATGGCACACCATCGGACCCATAAACTACACGATTTCCCCTAGTTACGGTATAAATGTGTTCCAGCGCTGGAGGTATACTTTGTGTTCATCCAGAACGTTCCCATAGGGTTCGAGGTCAGGTTGGAGAATAAATTGTATGGAACAGTCAGTTCAGCATTTACAGCCTATACGTATGTCAAGAAGATAAAAACAAACCACCTTAAATCGTTATTTACGGTGCAGTTTGACCTTCAAACATTGTTAAGGGCGAACAGCCTGTCAGGCAGAGGACACAACATTAAGTTGTATAAGGCCTGCAATGCTATGAAGCAAAGACTTTCGAACGTGTAAACATTATAAATAACACCATTAGGGCTACCAGCTAGTCAACGGAGAACACTCCAGTCATGTTCCACTTCATTCACCCCTTAAACAAAAAAGTATAAGGAATTATTTAATATTTGCAAAAATAGTTCTTTTGAGTTGTGACGTCACCTATTGATTGTTACGTCATTGGTTTGTGTGAGAAAATTACGTCGTTTTCTCAAAAATTGATGACGTTACTTTCACAAACAAATGACGTAACAATCAATTCCTGCTCTCAAGAGAAGATAACTCTGCAATAAGCAAAGACGGAATAAATGCAAACGTTAGTGTAGGGAAGAGTGTTTGATATGTAGCTCATGTAATACCATACCATGCGTATAACACATTTTCAAGACACTAGGAACACAATAATGCCACAGACCCAAGGGAAAGTCAAAATTGGTGATAATTTCAAGCAACCTGTTCACAAAATGTAAAATTGCGCATGCTTTGATTGAGCATATGATAAACATATTACTAAATGCATTCCAATTTTATACAAATTTAAATGAAACAGCTTGATGCACGTTTCTATACAGAAGTACAATTTCAGGGAACTTAGAGAAGACAACAATCACAGAAATCATCATGAATCACAGCATAAAAACGGAGTTGGAACCCTGTGTTCCGGAATAAATACATGTAGGTATTTTTCTGCACCAAATGTAGTACCGGGGCGGACGTTTTCGTTATACGATCCTTGTCCTACATCAGGCCAAATACTAGAGAGTTCCATTGTTTCGTGCATACAGTTACCTCCCCCTTATTTTTGATATATAACTCTAGCGCGACTTGACCTTTGACCGGGCACCTTAGTGGGTAAAGAGACAAAACAATGATCGAGAGGTCGAGAGTTCTAGTCCAGCATTACCCCGTCGCAGTTGTACACCCAACCACGTTTTTGAATAATGTTTGTTCAATTCATCTTTATGTTGTTTTTATAAAGGTCCATGCCAGAAAAAATATATTCTTATGCATATTTACAATTTTAGGCATTGATACAGGGTCCATAATGTAATGTATGCGGTTTTCCATTTGTTTCAGTACACATTCCAAAAGCAGCTTATTGTGAGGTGATGTCATTTCAAATTAGAAAAATATACAAGAGGTTATTACATTTGAAATAGTAGGAAAGTGGAAGTGTGTCAATTGACATTGCACTTAAACCGAGTTTGCTAACAAGTAATGAACTATAAAGGGAATATCACAAACAAACCTAACGTTATGTTCAGCTATGCATAAAGTCAGCTTTGTCAGAAATCGGCAATGGTTTTATTTTCAACAAATATAAATTGAATTGAAATTAAATTCAATCCATCACACGATAAATTGCAGCATTTTGAAACAAAAACATTCCACGTTGTCGAGATGAAATCAAATTTAGAAATTGCATAACGGCTTTTTCTTTCAAAACAATCATTCATATCAGACAATATTAAATAAATTGTTGTCACATATTCCATCAAGCTCGCTCTGGCTCGACACATTTGCCATTTAGCTCATGTAATTGTCGTTTTATTGTTCTACATTACCTTTTTTTTTTTTGCTTTTCATTAATTCAGATCTTCGGTTGCTACATGTAATAGCTGTGGGATTGTGGAGAGATCGGTCAAGGTTACATTACATGTATTTGTCGGTAGTAGTGTAAGGAGCGAGTAACGCGTTACTTGGTTCCGTTTTTAATCAACCCGTACTAATAAAATATGCATTGTATACGTAGACATACACAGGGTAAGTGACGTAGCCCAAGGGCATGGCCAGAATTAAGAGCAGACAAGCACTTCTTACTGACTTTAACCAATAAATGTGGAAGTCCAGTTTATTTTTATCACAAATTAGGACTAGAAGTACACTTTATAATATAATCGATTAGAATGAACCTAATTAGCGTTCTTTATGCATAATTAAATGCATCACGTGAATACGTGAATTACTCTGTTGTAGTAATACCAATACCCATGTGGCTCAAATTGCAGTATCACAGTATCGTACATATGTTCATTCAGTAAGAAGAAAATCAGAAAAAGACGAAAGATATTTTGTTTGTTCCTGTTTCTTCCTGTATTAAAACGATCATTGTAAATTTAAAAGCGTTCATTGGTTTTCAGTTTCAACAATTAAGTAAGCAACACCAGTAATGATACAACTGCATCAAACTTGGGCTGATTTGACCTTAGCGTGTTAATTACTTTGTACTTGACGAGTTCGAACCTTACAAAGGAAACTTCAATCTATATCCAGACAGCTACCTAAAGCCATTTCATCCTACCGCCATGTTGGGATTCCTGTTCCTGTGGTACCGAAACCCAAGCCCAATAGCCTTGCATATGACTGGGCGCACAACTATCATCATCAAATTATCAGGTAACGGTGATGAAACATAACTCATTACCATAAATATAATGTCCTTTTGTATATTTTAGCATTATTTTTGTCGACTAAAAGTTAGTTAGGCGTCATCCGATGAGCTTTGACTAATCAAGAAGTAAGTTGTTATAAAAATGATATATCAATTAAAACTGTTTAAGAGCTTAAAAAGAAACTAATTATATAAACAACGAAACATTGTTGTACTCAGTACCTGTATGAGTGTACCACTGTTTGTCAGTAAAACTAGGGGGCAGTGATAAGTGATAAATGGTATCGATATTTACCAGCATTTGGGTAATTAGGAATAATTTTAAATTAACAACTAGCATGACAATTGTTAGTCTGGACATTACACATACAAGCACATCAGTGACCAGAGAAAGCAAGAGATTTAGAACAATATAAAGATTTAAACAATTCTATTTAACTGTGGGCAAATGTTAATCTGGAAATTAGTTCACACAAACAAGAAAAGGCTTTCCTTCTTTCTCCCTGGCTTGGAAAAAGGCTTGGTCATATACCGTATACTCTTAATAGTCAACAATCAAATATACAGTTCAAAAATAGTTTTGTTAACTCTTCTTGAAAGTGGCTAAACGTCCAGACAAGAAGTTACCTACAAATGTTAAAAGATTTCTGATGTACCTACGGCGATAATTAGCCGAATTCATCTAATGTTTCCGATTGTTATTTGCATGTCTTCGCAAAGTCTTTAACTTGTTTTCCGTGGAATTTTAGAAAAAACTCACTGATGGGACCGACAACTTTCAACATCCTTCAAACCCAAATCTGGTGTATGTCCTTTTGTTTAGGTTATTCGGTGAGAATACGATGTGTTCTGTATTATTTATTATTATTTTCTGTCCGTCGGAAAAGCTTCAGACTTGCTGGTATGATATTCCAGTTGTTATATTGTCTGTAATAAACATCGATGTGACGTCGGCATAGCAATGGTAGAGTTAGTTCCGTATTTGTTTGGCGCCAAATGGCTTTGAATATAGTTAATACTTACGTATACGTTGACCTAGCAACGGCCTCTCCAGGAACCATAAAATCTACGGTTTTACCGTTGTATGGCAAAACCCTACCTCATTCTGATGGCATTGACCTAGGGTTACGCGATATCAATGTAAGCGATTTGCATGCATACCAGCATGAATGCCATACAATACGTTCAATACATATATTAAAATTTATCATTTACATTTGTAAATTATTTCTTCGAGACTGTTTTTTTTTGAGTAAAATAGCATGTATGTTATATAATTTTTTTTTTTTTTTATCAAATTGGTGAATATTGACTAATTAACCTCTTTTTTTGGGATTAAAATATTTCTAAAGTGAATGAATTCGTCATTGCCAGATTGCATTTATATTTATCATAAATGCCAACCGAAAACAGTCAAATGCATAAGTCAACACACTGTCTGGTATTCTTCAAATAGGACTGAATCGAGCAAACTGCTTTTGTTATCCACGACAACAGCGAAGTAATTGCGTACCCCTTGGAGAGCCAAAACGGTTGAATAATCTGTGCAATAGGGCTAATGCAAGTTGTTATGGAAATTGTATAAACACTGTTGGACACTGTTTTTTCCCAATTTTTTTTTAAAACAAAATGCAAAATGATAAAGAACTGTAGCCTTTTTACTCTTTCTTGTCTAAACCAGGATTATTTTTTTACACAAGAAGTCAGACATTAGTTGTCTGAAAACACAAAAACTAAATTTTACGCAGTCAGGATTTGATCTCAATTGAATTACGGAAAGACCTTCAAACCACTGTATGAGTAGGCACATAGAACCCTTGGCTATTAATAGAAAGTCTTCAAGGATCCTTCACTATTAACCTTCCTGATTCTTTAACGATAAGGTGGAAGGGTTGCTTTACACGAAATACATGCTGTTTACATTAGGCAAACTATAACGCACACTCCTTGCCCGCATCTTTTTTCATCATTTGCTATACTATCCCATGCATCGTTTATTGAGAAACCCATCCATGCAGGTTCAGGGAAAGAACAGGACCACTCTAGTTTAACAGAACAGGCGACTGATGAGGGACCCCTGCAGAGTTGGGGGGTTTCTTCTGTGCGTTCTGATTGGAAGACATGGAAGAAAACAAAACGTATATGCTGCCCCAATTACAATACTTTGGATATATGGTTTTTTTTTCTTTTCCACTTCTCTACCAATTATTTTCGGCGGTGTTTTTCTGGGCAGCCATCTTTAAGACCTCCTTCGAAACAAACGAAAACAACTATTTATAAACCCACTGAAGAGTCATTGACTAGCAATAAAACGCTTTTGAAGCACCTCCTGGTCTGCAATGTACAAATTAATTTTAATGTTAAAGAAAACTTTTTGATTAGTAAGTAATACAATAATCAAAGCTACATTGCCTGCTATTATATGGAATTAAACTAGTAAATGTCAAATGCCGGATTCGTTTGATTTCAAAATAAATCGAAAATCGGATTGCTTATCTATAACAGTAAATAATATTTTTTTTGATGAATAATAAAACCAAATGAATGGATGTGTGGGAGACTTGAAATGGAATATGACGGGTTTATGGTGTTATGTTTGCAGTGACATTGAAATATAATACGATTGTTTAGTGGTAGATTGTAGTTGTTATCGGCTTTATATAACATTGACAGTGTCACATACTTGGGAGATAGGGTGGGGTTAACGTCCTCGGGACAACTTAGGTAATTTAAAACTGGGTGCCTAAGGAGACAACACCGTAAAATGAAATAGGGAAGAATGAAAGATACAAAGGTCCCAAGCGTACACATGGGAGCAGTAAATCAATTTTGATTCCTTAAGCATTCTCTGAACAAACAACACAGAAGAAACCAACTCCCCGATTCTGTAGGGGGCCGTACGTTTTTAGCTTCTAACGACATGCAATGAGATTCAGCAGGTGTGTTCAGCAGCGAACCTACAGTGGTACGCAGTATCACGTTCAGATTTTATTAATATAATCCTACTTCAGCACAGATACTTTTTTTGACTTAGATATGAATATTCAAGTTTACATTGGATAAGAGGGTCCCTTATGGACTGAGGACAAAAAGGTGGCGCCATGCCAAATACGTTTTACCTCTTGTTACCATATAAGTTCCTGGTTTCAATCAAAAAGAAAAAAAGACTATGATGTTCTTAAATTGAACTCCTGGCTGGGACCAATCAATCCTCAACCGAAGTACCTACACGCGGGTTTTAATCTCGTCTGGTCTGCGCAGATTTCCAAGATGTGACCGAAAATATACTGACCGCGTAATGCATGTTTGACACGCACACACGCGGCCTGTGTTTTCTCGTTCTTTATTTACAAACACGATTTATTGGCTGATTAACTATCTGTTTATAAATAAGAATTTAGCTGTGACAATGTCACGCTATCAGACCTTAGTTTGAAAGATTACAAAAATTAGGTTATCTGCTCATAATCTAAATTTAGAAAAAGGTAGATATCAAAAGAGGGAGCGTAGTCTTGAGTGTGTACTGTATGTAATGTAAATGATGTTGAAATATCCATGTTATTCGGATTTGCGTGCTAAATTTTTGAAAAAGTACTATGTAAAAAAAACAAGTATGTTTAAAATGATAAAATCTATTTAATGTAAGTAACACAAAGAACTTGTCAATTTGGCCAAATATATAAAAGCGGCAAATGTAAGAAGAAACCATTTAACTTAATTTGTTACACTCTCCATACTGTTTGTACATTGCTGGTATTGTATTGTATGTATTGCATGTATTGTATTGTATTGTATTGTTTGTAGATATTGTAAATATATCTCACTTTTGAAACCGATGGGTCAAAAGACCCAAGGTAATAAAGAACTTGAACTTGTAGCTCACGGAGATTATAGCTTATCGATGTAGACCTAATTATTGTCAACTTGTTCGTTTTTTTTTTATAAGGATACGATGATATCCAATGTCTGGTTCTCAATATAGTCTTTACGCAGTCGTGGATACAAAAAATCCCACTACGAGTTATAATGTTTTGCAGTGATCTTCAATTTTGTGTTTTCATATTTAATTACAAAATGTAATTATAATGTTGAAGGAATTGGTGCATTGCTGATCTGTTCGCCATGGGGGAACTGGGTAATTTTAATAACAAAGGCCCGTTATCCATATCTATAAGTTTAGTACCTGCGATAACATAGGTATGGTGTATTTCGTTAGATTATTGGACATTAACGGTTTCCTTTTAATTTATTAAAAAAATTGTCAAGATATATTTTTTTAAAATATAAAAATTTGTGTATTTTATTTATAAACAGATGTTTTTTTCTTTTCTTTTGTAATTGTTCATTCAGCAAATATCAAGACTCTGTAAGGGTTGGAGTAAAGCATTGTTGTACACAGTAACTACAATTTGTGTGTCACCTGACTCCGAAAGTTATTGTATGATTACGGTGTACATTGTCTTCGAAAACCAGGTGGTTACTTCACAGCTAAACTCCGTCCCACATCTTGATACTGGGTTTTATTTCACTAGCAACAGTTACAATTATAGGACTCACCCAACTGAATAATTATTTGCGATATGTTAAATTACGCTTTTGAGCTAATAACGTTAATATGCGAACTTCAACACTAGTGACAACTGTCTAGATTCATGGCAAAAACGATGCTTTTTCATTGAGTGCATGTTTTTATATAATTTACCTTACATGTAAATTCTACGTGATTTTACATCAATCACATAATGAAAAAAATAATAAACCCTATGCCCCTCCAGGTGAATTGTGGCTGGAATCCTCTAAAAGGCATTTTTCAGGGTGCGAATTTGTTGATAACAAAAATATTTTCAAGGAATTGAATCTTCACAACGTTATTGATGTGAGTGTGAATGCTATTGATGCCTTGTCATTTTCCGTAGAACTGTTCCGGCCGAATGCTTTTGGAGCAGTCATTGTTTCACTGTTCGCGAGGATTTCGGTTAAACTTATTGTGTTACATTGTATCACCAATTTCGATTGAAAACTCCAAATGATTTAGTGATATCCCCTTATCATAGTTCTGATATCACCAAAACATTCTATTGATACAAAAGCGATTAGGTATTTTGGAAAATCGTCACAATGACAATAAAGCGATATTATTAGAGTGACTTGTCGATATCACTCTATTATAACTCTACTATGAGGCACAGCCTAATGTGTGCCACCATTATATGCGCCGACAGCCACGTGTGCTTTCGCCTCTTGTTATCAAAGAAATCACATAATTCCTTTGAACTTACATGATGTTTAAATAAAATAAATCTTTCCAACAACGTTCTAAAGATATATCTGTATTTTAACAAGGAATATATCTTATTCATTTATATATCTCTCATTTAAAGGTATCAGATACAACTTGAAATATATTTAAACCGACAAAAATAACATTTGAATGCAATCGTTATATTTATAAATGAAGAAAAAATATCCTTAAATGAAATAGAAATATCTCTACAAGGATTAGAAATGTCTTTAAAAGAATTAAATTCGAAACAAATAAAGTAGACAGATCAATTAAAGGAAAGATTTAAAAGATAGAAGTTAAAATATTATTTTTAAATTAAGGATATAATTCAATGCAATAAAGATACAATGTATTCCATAAATACTTAAATACTTTGCTACAGGTATGCGTACTTTCGCGACGCCAGAATAAGCATTGAGTCAATCACAAAAATCTGGACATCGCAATTGATAATGTAGTTGTGGAGATCTCAAAATTGCCGCGTCTGGCAGTCTCAATGATAAATATTAAGGTTAAAATTGAATAAATAATGGAAAACCTCCACCGACAACAATATATCAAAATAATAACCCACCTTGCACAACCAGGGTTGCAGATTCGTACTGGCCATGTTTTGGTATGATCCGGCCATGGCATTCAACTCAATACTTCCCGCCATCTCTACCTCGGTATTCATTCGTAACGATTAATGTATGGCTATGCCGTGTCCAGTCACGCATGTCGTTCTAATCTGCAAATCTGAATTAAACTTAACACAAGTTTCAAAGTGGGTAAAAGATAATCTTATGAAAACACGATACTGTTGATAATGTGTTTTTTATAAAGTCCCCGTAGCGAAGTCGTTGTTTTTCCCGCGTTTTCCATTATAAGTTATTCATTTTCCCCCAAAGACTTTATCGCGGAAACTAAAAGCCGACTACTTATGACATTCCACGTAGGTATTGGTAAACATGTGTAGATGTGCATAACGTTTTTCATTTTCCGATCGGTTATCAAACATGGCCGGCATGGCCTCTAATTGTTTTACACATTTATAGGTGTACGCCAAGGTGATGCCAATGGTCCCTCTCTATGTCTCAACTTTGCTCAAACTTATTATGTAATAATCTGATGGCATTGCAAACCCCTTTTGAAGCATCATTTGCGACTATTGGACAGTCAGTGTGGGGTCCCAGTTACAATCAAAACTTCTTATTTCTATTCCTGGTAGAGAAAACAAGAACGGAACATTCGCCGTGAATGTTTCTGAACACAGTTGCGCAATAATCGTTAGTTGAGATATGTACATCGCGATGAGAACAAAGTTGCAAGTTTTGTCATCGTTTCCTGAGTCATGCTGCTCCATATGTATGTTTTATGACGGTGCATGACTAAAAATAACCTCTAAGCTCATAATTTGTGATTGGTTGAATTGCAGCTAATCACAATAGCTGACGGATATTAGGTACACGTCCTAATCGGCATGGCAGAGAAACTAATTGAAGCGTCTGAAGGTTTCACCACACGTACTCCATATTTTCTCCAAACTTTCGACTATTGCAACAGCGAAAATTGAGTCAGCAGTTCTGCTTCCCAAAATAACAACGAGATAGTGTGCAAAACCATAATTGATAAATCAGTATCATTGATGATAATTAATTTGACAAGTCAATCTATATTAATCACAACACCATCATTTTAATCAATCGGCTGTTAACATTCCTAGCATTTAATCCGGAAAATATATTGTAACTGTCCTTCTTAAATGCTCTTCAATGGTATCACTTTCGAAAATGCACCCGTGTTCTTGCTTGGATACCACACATGGCGTTTTGATGTCCGCATTCAGATCATAAGACAGCTTTTCTACCATCTTAAACGATTCTTTTAACTTTTGTAATATGATTCACTCATCTCAAAACGAGAGTAGTTTCACACTTTAAATCATTTCCCATGCTTGTCACACATAAAGGTTAGGTTTTTGAAGCTTTGAACGTTGACCTGCAGTATATTTCAGCAACATTGAAGGCAACAATATATTCTGTGAATTGAAGGCACTGGGCTTTGACACGTGACTCTCTGTCCCAGGACCAGTCTGCAGCGTCATTCCATGACGTCATATACATGAACAGAAGAGCATTACAGCCACGAAGATATATCTCTATTCACTTACTCAACACCATTCGACTTAATAGCTCAAAACTTCGAAACACTTTTTCTAGATTTGAGTTTTAGATATGAAATATCCTTAGTATAGCTAATGCATATGTAATGCCTGACTTTTCAGTCAAAGGAGCACAGCACACGTTGATCCATGTTTTTACTTGAGGGTTAGGGGATAATCTCTGGTGGAAGGTATGGGAGAAGCCCCTCCCCCGAGGCTACAGAAACACAAGTAAATGAATATTTTTAAATGATGATTCGCGCGAATGGAGGAATTTTGAAAAGAAGGATTTTTTAAGTTGTTTTTGTGAGTATACTACTCATGTCGAAGACTCTGGGTGGTCTGGTGCGCACTAGATAGCCCACTTGCCTTTAACTAATACATGTACGACTGGGTTCGACTCCGTGATCGGACGTGAATATGTGTCTGGTTGCTTTTCCATCAATGTGGGTTTCTCCGGATACTCTAGTTTACTCCCACATTTACACCTCATGTGCCTCTTCCATCCGGGCCAACAAAAGTGATAAATATAATTGGGGAAAAAATAATGGTTTAGTCCAATTTGGTTTCCACCCTTTCGCCTGTAATATTATCAGTGAGTCCTCGAAGGAGGAAACATCTGTTTGGTGCAGTGTAGTAAATGTAACGCAAACTATCTATTATCAATTTTTAGGGTTCAAGTACTTGCTTGTGTCTTACGGTCGTCTATTAAACATCATTATCTCTGGGGATCGCTGAAATTGTTGCTACGCTCCATATTGTCTAATTTATTATTCACCACTTCTGTTTGAACTCGTTGTTCCGTCATTGAAGTACTGTATATTCTGATGAAATTTCCTTTATTGTTTACCACACGAAAATAAATTCTAATTCGAAGCAGGCTAATCTAATCCTTTTGACAGTTAAAATAACCTTTAGGCCTACGTACATACATTGTACTAAAAGCAATTTGGATCAAAATTCAAAACGCAAGGACGCTCATTGCTTTACAATTGGGCATGGGTCCATTTAAAAGCGGTCGTTTCACTGTATAACGTTTTAAAATATATCTATTATATGCTCTTCATGTCCACCTATACGGCTATTATAATGACAGAAGGTCGGGGTAAAATAAAGATTTTTCGTTCGGTAATATCCAACAGAATTCTAAAACTATCGGAACGAGCCACGCGACAGAAATCGATGTGAACATTCGCGGGCGACAGTCATTCTGGCCTTTTGAGGTCATTATGGTTGGAACAGACACAACAGCTTAATACTATGGAAACTTTGTCAATTTCCTTCAGGCAAGATCAATTTTATGGTCACGAATCCAAAAATGTGTTTCCGTCCTTGAACTATAAACATTCTAACGTCTGGCAGCGACACGTACGGAAACATGAAAGAATCCATCAGATTCCTTTTGGCTTCTTTGTTTTAAGATTAACTTTATTTTTGCGTGAAAACGTTGATTTGAATAACAGATCAAACAGAACGATTTTTTTTTTTAAATTTAATGGGTAGAAGTAACTCGTATTTATCACCAATGGCAACCTCAAAATTAATTTAACAACTTCTATACAATAATATCTGAATGCTTATTTTAGGATTTTTCTACAACTATTCATTTCCATTAAATCAAACCTTGCGATGCATGGAACAGCATTTTAGAGGTTCGAAAGCTCAAAATTGGAAAATAAAAAAATAAAGATCCAACACAGTAAATAGAAATGAATAAAACTTACCTGGCTGTTCAAAAATTAACATTGCACAGCATGAAAATGAGAGAGGAACATCTTGAACAAAATGTGAATACCTTGAAAATAAGTTAGCCGTTAGCCAGATGGGTGTCTTTTTGTTATTATCAATATTGAAGGGAAACTACTCTAAAACAAAACGGTTCGAAGTGGAACTTTTGGTGATTATAAATGAAGAAGTGGTACATGTACCCTTAGCCTTAAATCCGTACGAAAACAACGCTTTTCTTCAGTCTGACACGAAAGCCGATTCCTTGGTATTTACATAATAATAAAAACATGTCCTTAAAATACCGCGTATCCCTTTACGACGCTTGATCCTGACTATAATTATAAGCGTCTATGGCTGTCTGGATATCGAAAACAAAACATCAGTTTATAATCAATTTTCTATTACAATTTTTCTCTGTACAGGCCACAGGTGATGAACGTTGTTAAACATGATTGATTAGCGCATTCCGTCACTTTGAATGATTTACGTGGTCGATTTAAATAGGTGCCTATTGACTTCGTGCACCTCCATCATGGGATATTCATAGGCGATACAGTGCCAAAGGAATTCTAAAGTTGTATAAGTGGTTAAATCTACCAACACCCAGAATTGATTTAAATCAAACAATACGAACATTTTTGAACTATTTTCAATCAAAACTTTAAAGAGCATTAAGCATAGTTGTGTGAACTTTTCATCTCACACAATTTGTTTAACATGGCCTGCCTCATTGTTTCATAAACAACGATGTCGATCAAGTGACCTTTTTGTAAAAAGAAATTGTGGTAGAAAAATAAAAGTTCTAAAACCTGTGATCGTTGGTGCAAGCTATAAATATAAATATGAACAATCGGTGTTTCTAACAGTATAGAAATGTCAAGTTGGAGGGACCTCAGGGGACTTACATTGTCGTACAGACGCCGAAACAGAAAAATAAAGTTAAAAAACACAAGTTTTCACCTGCTTTGAACTGAACTACTTTTCGAGCATTCCTCTGATTAAGTACAATGTATTTTTCCGTAATGTTAGCGTAATACTGTTGGAGTGATCGGAGACCAATTACGTCGTGACATCAAATTCAGACATAAATTGAACGGAAATTCCCAAATACATGAAACGTCAGTTACCAACGGGCAAGGGGAGTTGATACCAAGTTTAAAAGAAAAAAGTATCTTTATGTATTTCATGTTCACTACATGATGCATTTATGTCAATACATCGGTATATATCGGTATAAATCGGTTTTATTGGCTGTATAGTATGATCACATGGACAGTTGAAGGTTATATGTAGCAATACTTATGAAACATAACTTCTTAATGTATGTGCCGTGCGACGCTATATATATGTTTGGATATCATTTTCAGAAACTGATTTTTTTCAAAACTAATGCTAGTTTCGAGGAAATTATTTATGATTAATTGTCTACTTATACAATGTACTAATCGTGTATCCCCCTAATAGTATTAGTCAAATAACCGAAGTGTCCTTTTCAGGATACAGTTTCATCTGTTCAAGAGCATACGTGACCCTTATAGTATTTCGCGTTCTATATAAAGAACCGAATGCCGAAAGTATCAACTTGTAAAAGATAGTATAAGTGGATGATGCATATTTATGAAAAAATGGACAAACATTTTTAAATTGATACGACGTTATAGAATAAAACAATATTTACATGAAAAGTGACCCTTTTTGTGTGTTGTTTCCTGTTTACTTATGTCTTTTGTCGAAAATTTGTAACAAACAACAAAAATGCTTGTTCCATCATTATGTAAAATAGTTCCTGGACCAAAGTTAATCGTTCAGAAAGATAATATATTGTCATATGTTGTTTTGAACGCAATTCTAACTATTGAAATTAAATATTTTGTTTACAAACATAGTTCTCTGGAATCAGCAGCTGTGCGTTATGGAATGCTTTACGTACAGTGTACCTACATGTACCTTAACGTTAAGAATATGCATTTAATTATAAAGTCTTGAAATAGAAATATTTTTAAATCATTTATACACAGGTACATAATTATTTTCATATTGAAGAATACAAAATATATGTTTATGCTCATGACATGTGTTTTAACTCTACATTTATAAAAATGATGTATATTATCATAATACAATATTATAATATCCCGAATTCAAACATGAGCTCAGAAAGACATATTGATATATTTTAGCATGGAGGTAAAATGTTGCGTTTTATGAAACTTAAGTCTTTTAACTTTTGCTTGTTATGATACATATGGAGTGTCTTGTAGATAAGGGTTGACCTATACCAGTGGATGATTCCTTACTGCAACAACATGTGGACCTCGTGTTTGATATTGCACATCTACAAACAACCAATCTACTTCACTGAAGACCCGTCTACTTTACGTTCGAACAGCATGCCTACTAACAAGTACCTATTGGCTGACAGTGCGTGCTGCAGGCTCAAAGCCGATCCCTCGTCAATGAAACCAGTGAGGGAACGGTATGGTCGGTAGTAATGGCGCATTCCCGACGGGATTCGAACACGCATTGACACGTGTATGTGACGTGACAGGATAGTATGAACACAGTACCTGGTAGCTCTATCAGAAGAGGTGTGGCTCGAAAACCTTGACCGATTGTGATGGATAAGTGTAACGGCTAGAGCGTGCGATAGCAACACCATATTTGGTTAACAAGTAGCCTCACTCGCTGGTAACATGCAGAGATTTGACATCACAGTGACCAGATGAACAAATCACAGAGGGGACTACCGTCTGCGGTGTAAGGTGTATGTGACCTTCAAATCGCGTGCGCAAGGACATGTTAACGGGCCAAAGCGTCTGGTGCTCTAGATTTCCCTACCGAAATATAGCAACGTTTAACGAATACAGTGACCTGTACTACACATGAATGTACGCTAACTGGAGGAGTTAACATCATTCTTTAATAACAACAGCAGATATTGACTGTCCTTACTACAAACAATACGTTATGTGCCATTAATTCAATTTAATTGCAGTTGATTACGATAACGTTTATTAATACTCAAATTATGTCAAATATGTCTTTCCGAGCTAATGTTTGAATACGGAATATTATAATATTATATCATGATAATATACATAATGTTTGTACTGAAGTTACTGGATTATTGAAGTTACTGGATTATTGAAGTTACTGGGTTACGTGTATTATATTATCTTGATCATCTGATAATCTAGATTACCCCGATACTCCGATAATTCACATACTCTCCAATAACAATCCAGATTGCCAGATGATCAAGACGATCTAATACACGTAACCCAGTTACTTCAATAATCCAGTAACTTCAATAATCCAGTAACTTTAATAATCCAGTAACTTTAATAATCCAGATATCTCGATAATCCGGATACATCAAATATTTCTCTTCTTATTTTCTGTGAAATAAAACCCGAATTAGTTTTATTTTTGTTTTTAAAAACGACGTTAGATGTATATTTAAAAATGGATATGCAGCTCATTTGATTAACGGAAAATGAGAAAGTGTACGGTTGTGAATGTATTTGATGAGTAAACGGAACTAATGGTACCGGAGCTTTAATCGATTGTATTTATATTGACTTTGAAAAAAATCGATACGTTACATATAAAAGACTATCAATCATGATATCTTGAAATGGGGAAATACAGATCACCCATCTATCTCTCTATCTATCTATCTCTCTATCTATCTATTTCCGCCTATACGAGGTATAGCCTAGCGCATACCTTTACACTCATTGAATTGCAGGGCAGCCAATGCAAGACAGTAAGAGTTATGCCCCTTGCACAAGCCTGGGCTTTACGATAAACATCGATACGAGAATGCGGCACGTCATACGAATTAAATGAACCAATGCTTGTCTTGACTGTAAAAGTACTTCGCCAGTGTAATCAAACGTAGGTACAATGTATACTGTATCAAATGTTTGCGCAATCAACGCATTCGAGGAAGACTTCATTTGATTTTTGTTTTAAACTAAATTGGAAAAAAACATGTCTCTCATGACAAATCAATTACATGTAATTGGTAGGCGCCAATTCATCATGTTAGAAGCGACACAAGATACCAAGCAGTCGCTTAAATGCTTGTGTGCTGTTGTATGGCAAGCAAGTGTGACCGTCATTAACTTGCCACTATTTTAGTCGCATTTTTTGTTTTGTTATTAATGTGTGATATTTGTCTTCTTTGATTACAGGAAAGAACATTATACCACAAATTACCGCTAGGGCCTAACTGCATGCCTTTAGGCTCTGCATGCGCGTTCCTAAACAAAAATGTCCTTATTTTCCCGGGTTCTGAATATAAAATATTCACAAATGCATAAAATCAGTTTACACTAAATATGCCAAGCATTCACTACATTTTGAAGTTTCGATTAAGGCTTGATTTGCATCTTCTTAATGCTTATTGAAGTGGAACAGACGGTCCGGATCCAACGTGTTTGCGCAGCATAATACATTCGTTCATTTAAACAGTCATTCCGTTTACATTCCGTACACTGAAAATAATTTCTAGACCTTAACACTAATTATAATAAGTATTTAGATATTATTATGCGTTCAGAAACACATAGAACAGCAATTGTTGATGGCATAACAAGTATTTTCAGCGAAAATCTTGGTGTTGACACGTGTCTTAACATCGAGCGTACAGCAAATAAAAATCAAAATAGCTCCACTCAATTTAACACGTTTTAAGGGTTTATATCAACTTATGGTAAAACTCCCACCCCTAATGATGATGCATAGTCATATAATAATACTAGTGTAGGTAAATGTAATAAATGGTCATGCCCCGTTGCTTACTAGCACGTGCAAGTGAGTGTAACGAACGACAACTCCGGGTAGAGGCAGGTCTGATCCACCATATTGCTTATTGATATCATGAGATAACTTGTATTTCTTAAAGCTATTCATTCCCATATAGAATTTAATTTCCTCTTGTAATCCAATCCTGAATAATCAAAAAAGGTTTTGTTTTCGCTCACAGATGTTTTGTTGCATCAGTATACCACAATTTTTAATAACTATCCTATATATTTGATGGTTTTCTACAGGAAGGAACACAGATGTTTTCAATTCTATTGACACATCGTTTTACATTCAATATTGACAAAACATGTTTGTTACTTTTTTTATAAACATACCTCCAAAGTGTGCGTCTTGGAGATGTTTGAACAGAACTGTAACGTACATTTGTACCATCAGGAATGTAAAACGATCAACTTCAATCCTTATATTACATTTCGTGTTTCTGTGGAATGTCTTCATTTTCTTTATTTATTTTGAACATATCGTTTTATGTAATGTTCGCGATATCAAGATCGTGTTTGTTATGTTTCAATGGCTACCTTTTTCATCAGGCCACAAACGGTTATCTGAAGTCACACGGGAATTTCCGTCATAATCTTTATATGAAGTAGTCACTATCGCAGAGATCTGTGAATTTAGACCCCTAAAACATGTAAAATTACTCTGAACACCTTAGTTAAGGTACAAATATAGCTGTAACAAATGCTCAGGTCCCTGTGGTCACTATAATACTGGTCCCCGTTTACTCTAAAAAAATAAATGACAAAACGACCCTGTTCCGCGACACCACTCCCTCCCCCAAGACGACGTTATGTATGCATTAGATTCTTGTATCCCCCATCCTCGATATCCAGGGGTTACGCTCACTTTCGCTCCCTACACCCCTGGAATATGTCAAAGCAAAAGCGAAGGCACGAAGATAGCTGTTTGATTGGTCTCAGGTAAAAAAAAACTGACCAATCATATGGCTGATATCTGGCCTTTGAAGATTACAAAGGAGAGACGCCCGACTCAAAGCCTGCCAATGTTTACCGTTACCTGACCGCAAGATTCGTTTGATGTACATCAAAGGATCTAACTAGTCTTCTTGTCTCATCAACAAGGTGGCGCACACTGAGCCTTCATTTTTACTATTATATATTCCAGGGGTGTAGAGAGCGAAGTGAGCGTAACCACTGGATATCGAAGATGTGTGTCCCCTCGTTAATATGCAAAAACTACCTGAAACAAGGGTACCCCAGTTGGTTAAGTCACCACTGTGACAGGAGGGGATAAAATGAAATGGGTGAGACCGGGGCTCGAATCCTGGGCCCGTATTCATGAAAGTGTGTTCATGCTCAAACTCGGATTCTGTGCTCAAGCCCATTTTCTTATAACGATGATAAATTAAAAACAAAACACATTTTGTTGAGAATTTGGAAAGAAAATGAAGAGACTTCAAACCGAATATTGTTTTAAAAGTTAACACACGACTATTTGATCGTTTTGCATGATATTAGTACACCTATAGAAAGTTGCATTGGACACATAATCCATGTTTGAGCATGGGAACAGTTTCATGATACGAGCACTGGCTATCCGAACACTATGTACCCCTTTCTCAACCACAAATGAGTTTAAGTCGTAGGTTTTCTTTAATATGTTTATTCCATAGACGAGAGCCTGCAACACGAATAACGCATTGCAGGTAATCACATACAATGTATAAATGAGAAATGGAATACATATGAAATAGACATTGTGAAATATGAGTAATGATATCTACAATGACTTACCAGGAGACAGCAGGGATCAGTGAAGGGTAATACGTCTGCTCTGTGAGGTGTCGTATCATACGCGTACATGGGGACACGTACGCTTACACCTGGTTACAACTAGACGAACGTGGTACAAAGTTGATAGAACTACATGTATCTGGTCACCGTCAGTCAACCGGTCTAGTGACGCTTCGCTATATGTTCATATAGAGGTTGTACAGCGGGGATAAATAAATAGACATATTAATACATGTTGATTGCGCACTTTTTATTTTTTACGAAATATCTTTATCTAGATCCCTCATATCGGTCAATAGTTCAAGGGCTATAGCCCGGTCGTCCACTCCGGGAAATATCACGTGATAATGGCGTATAAAATCGCTATGAAAACACTTGAAGTATTTTAAAAACGTCAATTTGTCAAAGTTGCGAAGAATTCCATGTGCAGGTGTCGTTTCCATCTTTTCAATATTTATACGTAGAGAAGACCAAACTTAGAAAGTACGGAACGGATTACGGAGATGTATGGTACAGAACGGACTCCGGACGTAAAGGTAACAGAACCGACTCCGGACTGAGATCTAACGGAGCCGACTCCGGGCTGAGATGTAACGGAACGGACTCCGCACTGAGATTTAACGAAACGGACTCCGGACGGGGTTGTAACAGAACGGACTCCGGACTGAGATGTAACGGAACGGACTCCGGACTGAGATGTTACGGACCGGTCTCCGGGAGATGTATATTACGGACTGGTTGCCGGTGATTAGTGTTACGGAACGGACTCTTGAAATGTGTGTTACGGAACGGACTCCGCAGATGTTAATGTTTCAGGCCATGAAATAAAATTATCTTCGGCTCTGAATATTTTTGGACAATATTTCAGACTATTTCCCGCACAAATGAAACAAGTATATAATGTAATTGTATGCTGACTTCACAATGATCTCATATTGTTTAAAAGGATAGCTTTTATGTGATTATATATTTTCCCATCGGATGTTGTGAAGCGAAGGGACTCGATCCATTGAAATATAATGACAGAATAATTACTCTACAGCTCAATTAATGTCCGCAATTATGTCCATCGGTCCGTGCAAACAAGTAAATACACATATAATCCCCATTAGATTTGATGCAATGGTACGAAACATGATTCCATTGACAGGTTATTGTTTGGTTTTAGAAAAATATGTTACGTTGATTGGTCATGTGATCAAATTTAATGAATTAGTAATTTAATCAACAGCGTACGACAATGAGTGTAATGGTATGGTTTTACGTGTCCTGAAATGACCTACAATCGATAATTGAAAAATGTTTGCAACACTTATGACGACGGTCCGCTTAACATTGCAGAGTTCTGTGAGAATTTAATGACATTTGCGACAATCAAAATAGCCCGAATCTGAAGAGATGACCGAACTATAATTACTGAAATCGGATAAGTCAACAACAGACAAGGAAAAATAAGAACACACAGAACCCTGAAGCTGCTTGTAATACGTACTAGCTGTTAAGGATCACCTTCCCAGATCAAGAGTATTCGCCGAAAGAACAACGACAGTTTTCTGTATTATAGGAAAGTAAATATGCACGACATGGCCGACCGGGATTCGAACACTGGACCTTAAAACAAGAAACGGTCCCTCTTATCGACTTAACTACCTGGCCAACGGCAGGTTTTTGTTCAAATTAATCAATAAATCAAATATGACTTGATGTCGCATATTCTCTGCTTCCGTCCAACAAAATATCAGTACACATCTAACCTCTGGTTTTTGACTCGAATGAGCACCCTTTCAAAGGTTAGATTGAAAAATTATCTGTGTGTGTATGTTATTGGTACATCTACCATCGTGTAGTATCTGTCATCAATTGAATTCAAAAGTCTACATAACATTAATTGAACAATGCGCACGTTTTCGAATGGGATTCTTTTTTGAAGGAGATACAGAAGAACACGTAGCTACATGTACTAGCTGTGATCACTCGGAACTCCTCGGGTTACTCGTTCCTCGAATAGTAATAAGTCACCCGAGGTTTGCCGATTGTGTAACTAGTGCGAAGCTCTTTTTGAATGGAGGTACAAAAGAACACGTATGGAACACAGATGTACACAGCTGTATCTGACAAGAAAAGGTCGGGGGTAACGTTTCCAAACTCTGTACAATTTTTTAGCTTACAGCTGAGCCACAAATCCACTGTCCCCTAGGGATTCAGCTACGCTCCGTCTTTTGAAATATTTATCGGAAACCTTAATCCTGTGGCTGCTATATGTATCAGTTTCAGGTTTTCGTCTGGTTTAGAAAATTGGGATACACAATGACTTCATTCCTCGAGAGAATACCTCCATTCGATCAATATCAAACAGGTCCTGTAGGAATATCTCACTGTGTTGCATTGTCAGAGCAGTGTTGACGGTGTGGATTCTCAGATGATACATCCTGAAAAAGCTGTTTTTCGTTTGTTTTTTTGTTTTTTGTTTTTACATTATTTATAGTATGTTTTTCAGAGCCTTTCAAGTACTGACCAAGTAATTTTTAGAAATCCCCCCCCCCCCCCATGATAAAATGTGCAATGTATTGTTAAAAAAAAAAGAACAAAAATAAAAAACAAAATAAAAGTGGGTGTATTTGATTGATTCTACATTTGCATATTATTTCTTTTATATTAGATAAAAAATATCATTTAATTTAAGTCCTAAAAACGACCATGAAAGTTGGATATATCGTAAAAATAAGTAAAAAAACATGTCATTACATTGTCTTCTCCTGCGTAGATTGCACGGACATTTTTATTTCCTAAAAACTGTCTAAATTAGCACACGTTATCAAGTAATAATGTGAAATGATTGTTTACAGCCGGGATTCAAACTAAAAAAAAAAATCGATCCGGACTCCCGACGGTCCGGATACTTATCCTCTTCAGATACGTGTGCTTTAGTATATCAGGTAGATTTCATTTTGTTCTTTATTTTTTTTTCATAGACTGTTGAATTAGGAAATCCTGAATATGGAATGGTTTTTTTATTCAGAACAGAAAACAATGCACTTGTTATAATATATGATATGTACATGTAGTTTATATACAGTCTTATTTAACCCAGAAAAATACAAAAACTAACTGACTGACTAACTAATCAAACAGTTAATAAATCAATAATTAATCAAAATACAAAAGATGGTAAAACTATGATATAATGCCTCTCGTTATGCTTTCCATCCAACTTACGGCCATGAAATTGCAAGGTCTCCTTTTTTTCTTTATGATTTTTTTTGGTGTATTTACCTCAATTGGTCGCCAAAGGACCACATTTCCCGTAACAAACTGTGGCAGTATAACGAAGTATTACTGACTGATTGGTGGCTACACATGCGCCTGTGTTTAAGACCACTACACAAACATGTGAACAGTACATGCCAGTGTGTGTTATGAGGTACGTTCACTCTATCGACAAGATGAACTCCGACATGGACAATATTTATATATGTAACATCGTCGTTTTGTTATCGATTGGGTCGTGTAATTGGTTTAGGGTTGATGCACATCACTGTATACGCTAAACGCATACGGTTTGGAAACATGAAAACCAATCTAAAACCACATGATCCCATTGACATGGATCTATATGAGTTATTTTTCCATTTGAGATGAATATCATAACGCAAGAGTCGAATCAATTATAAGATCAATTTGTAGGGCGAGCACTGCGCATGCGTACATAATGAGGACGTACCGGAAATAGCGAGGTCGAGGCCAAGATAACCGAGAGTTCAAATTGTCTTACTTTGTAACTTGTATTTCTGTGTTTCATATTAAATTACAAACACAGTGTATCGTATACACTAATGTATGTTGAATCGAAGGTTTAAGATATAAACTGCTAATAACTGTCTTTATTGTACTATATTTACATTTGCATGGCATTGTCACTATATAGCCTCTTTGAAAGCTGTGTCGTTGATGGGACTTTAATTACCATGCATCACGAGACACAATTCTTAGCGTATTAATACAACACTGACCGGAACTACAATATCCAATATAAATAAACATGACGGCTGCTGAAATATCGCTGGGCATTGTGAGATTTGACAATGTCATTGTAAATTTATGTGCAAAATAAAAAATAAAATAAAAAATGCACTGATCAACAGGGGCTCGTTACAAATTTCTGAAATACACATATTCTATAGAGCTACTGACACATATGTTACAGACAAACTGATATGAGTCACAGCACACATAAACATTTCAGACCTTTTATAACGAACCTGTGCTCCGTCGCAAGATCACTCACTTCAAATGCTATCAGGTTCACGCCTCTCGCATCCACGGTTCCTGATTTCTGACGACATGTCAAATAACGAGGCTGTTATAGAATCTACCGACTATTGTCAAGTTCCCATACAATCAACAAATAAATTCACGGGGAGGAGCATTATGTTGTTTGCTTGCAATGCTATGTCATTAAAATAGATCATAAATACCGTACAAAAACAGTTCAATGCTTAAGTGTATAATAAATTATATCATGAGTTTTCATCATTTCTACACAGACAATATGGTAATGTCACCGTTATGTTCAATATGAGACAAAACGTCAGCATATGCCATTCTGGTTTCCGTAACAGTTCGCAATATACAACAATGTATGTCGCTATACACTAGACTTAATTAAATAGCGATAGTACAATGACACTCTCGGCAGTAACTGATGGATGTACATGTACGGCAGGTACAAAGGGAGTTCTCTTTGTGATTCAAGTTAAAAATAAGCAATTTAATCTGACCGAGTTGTACACACAAACACACAATCCCTCAGGACCTACGCCATCCTATTTCCACAGCACGTGCGCTCGTGGTGGATATTGTGCCGGAATATTTTTGTTTACACTCGGGTGTTCACACCGTCATATTTGTATGACAAAAAAGTAAACATCGACAAATTTCAATGTACAGTTAGCTATATCTAAATGTGCTTTAATCGATCTATACAACGTGTCGTAATTTTAATAATGAGGGAAAACGTTTGTTTTTTGTCTCTTTGTGTATTTGCCATTATTTTGTTTATTACAATCGTTGAGAGGGGGTAAATAATGTTGAAATAACTTGAGCCCCATCCATTTAATGAGTTGTTGGCAGTATAATATGTGTAAATCAATAAGTTTTGTTAAAATTAAAAAAAAAAAATGTTTGCAATTTTTGAATGTTGACGATCAAATTATATATATTAAGAGATTGTTGCATGGCTGTCGCGCAGCATCCCAGATCGACCCGAACTACCTACAATGTATAATATAGGCCCGAGGATCAATCTAATCCGAAACACGTGGATACACGCAAATCGCCGGAAACTGGAACCACGAGAAGAAATATTGAAGTGTTCTGGGCCACATAGATAGTTATAAACATGATTTTAAGCGACTATCAGGGTGTACATGCACATGTAGGTATCATTGACCTGACTCAAACACCATCAAACAACACAAAAGCTTCTTTGTAGATAACATCAGAAATTATATAATATCTTAAGTCGCGATCTTTAACGTTTTGCATCTTATGAGGAGACGGATAAAATTGATATGTTTATAATAGAAACAACTAGTCACCTTTCAGCCAACCGGAAGCAGGTCAAACAGGTCACAGCCATTCGGAACATTTCGGCCGATTCACTTCGGTCATCTTACTTTTGATTGCATTCGGAACACATCGCCCCGATTACAGTTTCTTCCAACGTAGACCGAATCGGCAGAGAAGTTCCGAGTGATTTGATTGATAAAAGGTACTTTAATCGGGGCGAGGTATTCCGAATGGGGTCACACCGTCTACCATACTATATGAAAGCGGAATTTGAATTCACCTCATGATTTTCCTTTCCCATACATTAACGTCATCTGGGATTATCTCATCTTCACGAGAGAAAAGTACACGAACGCGACAAAACAAACAGGTTCATGTAGTGATGATAACAGAATAATCTATTCTATTACTGGTGGATGTCCATTCTTCCCAATAACGATGTAACGTAATATTGTTTGGTTAATTAAGTAAATATTAAGACGTGTTGGAAACACCTTTAATATTATTTGTAAAGCAAACTTTACACGCCGTGTTGATTTAAATTATTTGATTGGCGCAGCCAGATTTCCTAGACGTAAAAGTTAATTATCTTTAAACACAGTTATGGAAATGGTTTGTTCATTAAAGATTTAGGCCCAGAGTTTCAAAGCACTGTTCGCTTAATGAAAACTTAAATGCATAATATAACCTAAAACATTTTTCAAACCATTCAATTTAAAAGTTACAGCTTTAAGTATAAGGTTTAAAAGTGTCACATGAAAACAATAATTGTCAAAAATATATTTTTCAGGTATTGTTTTCAAAGTTTCCATTTTAAAGTTTTCATTTAAACGATAGGTTTAGCTAACCAGGCTTTGAATTGGTGACGGCAAACACATTTTTACTGGTGCGTGACAGAGAGGCAAAGGAGTGTTGAAAAGCAGGAAATTATTTGTCAAGTTAGATGAAGGAAGTCTCGTTGTCATCGAAAGTTATTTAATTATAACATTGCAAATTACTACAGACAGTTAAACCTTCCAGAACAGGATCCAGGTTTGAGAAAGAAATTAATGAAAATAAAAACTTAATTAAATGTTTAAAAAGTGCATGCACGCTTGAAATGTCGATATGAATTGCAATGTTTGATCCGGCGAGGATTCTAGAAAGTTCAATCCGGATAGGCGGTGAATATATTACATGTATCATCACTTTGTATCTATTGTTACTTTTAATTTAATCACATGTTGGTTTTTGTTTTTTTTTATTTCGTTTTTCTGATAAGAAATGAATCACGGTGACTTAACACAGTGCAACATTATTTTTAGTGTATCTTATATCTTGTGAATGCACTGTTTTTAGAAGTTGTTTTAAACTGAAATTATAAACATGTATGTATCATACTTATAATACCATAGGAAACTTAATATATTTCCGTGTCTACTTCAATGCTGCATAAGGCACCTGAAACTAGATCACACAAGGATTAAAATCAGGTTGTTCCTTTGCTCGTGCAAACATATTTGACATGATGCCTCGTTTTCATTTCACCATCAAGGCGATATAACGACTCAACCGCAACTGATGTCATGAATGTGTGACGCTGCAGCCAATGGATACACGAGGAAATAGTTAGATATGTTGACGCAATCTGCATCTAAACCGAAGAAACTTTTGGATTACACTATTACGTTTGAAACAAATGAATAGACTCTTTTTTTATTTTGAAAGCGTGACTGTTTTATTGGAACGAAAGATCCGACACGTGTATGGTCCGATAACTGTCATTTTCATGTTTAAGCCATTTTGAGGAAATTTTGCTAGTTTTTGCAACAAAATAATTTCTGACAGGCAAAACCAACCTTCGTCATAATAAGAGTCCGTACTCCAAGTACCCCTTACTCCAAGGGTTTTCTTGACCTGTTTATCGTTATCATTCTCTTTGTTTGCCTCTAATAATGAAGATTACCTACAAGCACAATACAAATTTGAAAATACAGACAAATATTTACAACAGAATCATTTACGTATACCTTATGGTAAATTGTTATGGAGCAGATTAACATATCATGCAATGCAGAAATGTGTTGTAACAGTTTAATTTTAAAAAAACCACACACATATATATATATATTGTCGTAATACGCAACATCATTTAATTTAATGTTTACACATCTATTACAAATTATTAATAATAAACTTTTAACATATTGTACAGAACTTATTGAAGAAAGATGAAATTCCTTTAACTTATATTAGCTGATAGCATATACCAGTTTACCGCTGATCAAACCATAAAATAGGTCATCATTGGAGTGGCCATGCATATAGACGCTAAACATCAAACCATCATTATGAAGTATTGTAAACCGAAGTTCGTCTCTCAGATGCTCCGTACATGTACAGTGTACTATTATGTGACTTAAAACATCTATATTGATATTGATATTCCAATGATATCATACAAGTTTTTCATAATCTTTTCTGTCTAATAGATAACAACTGTGTAATAAAAATATAGCAAGACATTGTTTTTCTATCAAGTCTACATATTCTACCAAGAAAGCAAAGTTTCTTGGTATCGATGTAACATTCAATGCTTCTCCATCCTGTTAAAATGTAGGCTGGTACAATATCTGTTCTTCTTCTTATTTCTAACCCTTGTATAGCTTTAACGGTAAAATTCTGCTCTTTTTCTTACATTAAAATCTCTGCTTTTGATAATTGCCATAGTCCACATCCGTATAATGCCGATCCATAGACTTTAGTATCAATAACTTTACATACTGTCAGAGGATTGGGAGCACATGGGTGCGCTCCACTGTGTAGTAGAAATATAGCTCCATCTTTTAATATGCTACATGTCCGGTTAGTTCGTCATAAAGAATTAAAGCGGTTATTTAACATGACTCGAAAACCTGTTATATCTTCTATTGTCTGTAATGGATAATCATAGAGGGAACGCTTTCTCGCAGTGTACTTTTTTTTTTTTTTTTTTTTGTTCAAAGAGGTACTGTAAAAATTTCACTTTCTGAATCTCAACATTTACTATATTTTTAACACATATTCAACATAACTTCCAAATTATTATGTTTTGTACTTATCAAACCAATATCTTCAGCTTGTCTTGTAATGTTAATCTTTACCTTGTCCGTATGTCGCTATACTGTTTAATAGGTCGTTAATATATAAGAACAGCTTTGCTGGCTGAGACAACACTGCCTTGTAAGATTCCCTTTTCCGTGCTTGAACCTACTTTGATCGTAAATCGTTAGATAAAATGCAACATTTTACACCAGTGTTCATGTCTTAAAACTGACCGAATTTTTTAATTTACACATTGAATACAATTTTAAGAGCAATCCTTGACGCCTTACAACTACATGTATCTCTGAAGGCAACAAGTACATCACTGCCTCTTTCTATATTATATAAAACACATTCTTGTCAATTAGAGGAAATCAGAAGACTACCCAGACCCTTATGGTAATCTGATTGGTGCCAATTAGGAAATATGTCGGAATTGAACACATTCTCTAGTCTTTGAGACAGTACCATCATACCCACTTTAAATTACGAGTAGAAGAGTTATTCCTCGGTAACTGTTTGGATCCTCTTTTCCCCCGCAACCCTTGTATAGTGTTATAATTAAACCTCATTTCCAACTCAAAGGGATATTCTTTTGATCGATCTTGATAAGCTGGATAGATGCCAAAATGATTTCACTATAACCATAGTTTACATGTTCAAATTCTGAATTGTCAACTCCTTAAGTCTTATCAAAGTGCAGTTTCTGGCAGATCCAGCCGACTTCTTATATTGTTATTGCGTTACCAATGTGATCATCAGTTTCATTATGTGTAGCTTTTTCAGTTTCTACAACGAGATCAATTATTTCTTTCCGAAAGTTTCTGAAAAAGGGTCTTTAAAAATGTTCTCAAAATGAATTGCCCAAATTTCAGTAACAATATCAGTGCCTCTAAAAAATATTCCCTCGTGCTTTAATTTAGCTGGATTGAATTTCGTTTTTGCAGTTTTGTTCTTAAATAAATACCAAACTCAAACTACAAAAAGACGACTAATAGGATGAGCAACTTCCAAGCATCAATCCCAGTGTACATTTTAACTAAAACACAAAACATAAAATCGTTAAACTATTTCATTATAGCAATTAATGTTTTGTGTTGTTATATTGCAGTGTACTGTATAAACGGCCGGGTTACAAATCAGTCCTAACCATAAAAATCACGACGGACCTTTCAATAAAAGTAAAGTCGGATATAAAAATACCATAAATATCAAGCCTTTCTTTGTAAACAGTATTTCATTTCTTTCGAAAAACACTCAGCATGCTGCGTTAAGCTTTCATTGAGAACATACCATTTTCTATAAGTTTTAGATTCGCCATACAATTGCAAATCGGCGGACACAGTTATTGCAAAATGTGTAGTTTTTTATATGCTTATTATATTTGACTGATAATATTGCTTATTCTTTTATTTATAAGACGTATACTGTAACATTTGCTTCGCTTCTTTACGTAAGGTATACAGTAACAATATCTGATAGTTGATCCCTTTATTTGTCGTTGGTTTCTGTTCAGTAAATGTATCTTAATTCATTCGGTATTGTTATCAGAAACGTTAATTAAGCCACTTAAATGTGCTGTGCGAGTTATTTCTGCCTAGTTGTACTGCCGAATTCATGCTGCTTCCATAGTAAAAAAGTGTTTTCCAAAATGAAGAAATAGAATGAGGAATTTCTTCTAAATTTCAATAACATAATGCTATATTTCCCCAACTACAAGTAATGAAGGAACATGTTAAATAATTTAGGTAGAACAATTTCAATATACGTGTGTAATTTTTTGAAACGTTGATAAATGAAACAATAAAACCATTGCGTTCGATAACAATTTTTTCGGTGACGCGAAGTTTTAATTCTGCTAAAACGTTCGGGATCTAATTCATTATCGTTAAGGTTTCGGATTACACATGTCAAATTTTAAATAAAGCTTTTTAAGTTAATTATTTATAGGGGGTACCGAATTACGTGCTTAAATTAACAAATTTAGATAGAAAATATACCAAGGGAGCTACAGACGGTACATCGCTGGTTGATATAGGTTTCTTGGTTGTAAAGAAGCCAGATTATATGAAATACATTGCCTTATTACATACAATGTAAGGCTGCTATTTGTTTTGAGGTCTAACATTGCCAGTATACTGTACCTAATATACAAGGACATATCTTCCATATATGGCCATCGTTTTAATGGTTATATCACCAAAATACCTTTTCATGCGTCATATGTGTTCGATGATATTGATGGTACTTATTGGACTCATGTAAAAGTCTTAAATTATCAAGCTCCAGTGAAGGGAAAACCATTAAGCAAAGAAATATCCTTTTTTCAAAAGAAATTTAAGGGAGGCAATATATCGAAATTCAAAAGATTCAACACACCTCAAAACTAGGAATCATACAGACAACAAAGAAACGTGGTTACCAAATTAAGAAAACAATCTTTGCGCTCCTATTCTTTATAAATGTATGATGGTTGGTCAAATCAAAGGATTTCCAACCAACCATGAAAACTCTTTATCCAAAAAGGAAGCACTCTAGATCCAAAAATTTGAAAGCGTTGTGTGTGACCAGTTAGAGGTGTCCAATGTTCTGAACAATCTTTGTGTAAATGTGGCTAGTAATATCGGAGATGATTGCTTCGTAGCTGATGGTGCCATTATTTCCAATATCAAAAACCAGACAAATGTAGAAAATAGTTTTGCTTTTAAACTTGTATCATCAGCCTATGTTAAAAAGAGAGCATTTCATCACTTAATACTACATTGTAAACCGGCAACTGGTGTCGATGGTATTTCCTCGAAGTTACTGGAGGCCTGTAGTAATAGCATTAGTGACCCTCTGTGCAATATCATAAATCACAGTTTACATGTATATGTCTTTCCAAACCGGCTTAAGGAGGCATATGTTTCACCATTTCTGAAAGAAAGATACTATGGATAAACAAAACTACAGACCTGTGAGCATTCTAACTAGTGTTTCACAACTTTTTTAGAGAGCCATATGTGACAGCTTGTTAACTATTTTAGTAACGTTTTTAATTCCTTTTTAGCAGCCTTCAGACCAGGGTTCGGCTGTCAGACAACCCTGTTAAGATTAGCTGAGGACAGGGGCTAGGCTTTGGACATCCGTGAATTTCTGGCTGCCATCCTCATGGACGTGTCTAAAACTTTTGACTACCTTCCTCATGATCTGTTACTTAGAAAAATACTCGAGGACGCTGGATACTTACGATGAGCAGTGGCTCACTTAACTAGGTATCCAGCTGTTTTGGTGACAGACCACAGCAGGTTAAGCTTGGCTCCAAATGCGTCGACTTGTTGGAGCTCACACGGGTTCTCCAGGGCTCAAATATGGGACACTTCCTTTTCAATATTTTTATCAGTAACATGTTCTTGTATGTTAAGTCATCTAAGCTGTATATCTTTGCATATAACACTACAGTTAGCTCGTCAAACAATGACCCTAACAGACTAAATCAATCTGCATAGTCTGGCTATTGTAATCTAGGAAAATGGTTTCAGTAAAATCACACGAGGGTAACTCCAGGTAGTGTTGTGGCTATTTGCATTGGTAAGAAATCTTAAACATTAATGATATAACCATCCATCCTGAAAAAAACATTGAAATTTCTAGGAATTCACATTTTGATTTGCATGTCATTGATATATATTTGAAGACTTCCAAACAGCTCAATGTTCTTTAAGATTTGGAGGATTTTTAACCAAACAGGGAGGAATGGTTATTAATAACTCTTGTATTATGTCCAATTTGAGATTTGTCCCTTGGTATGGTAATCTACTTGTATGAAAAGCATGAGAAAAATGGAAAAGTACCAGGAGCGTGGGCTAAGATTTGTATAGTCAGGCTATGTTTCATCTTTTAATAAACTTCTAACGGCCTCTTTCACATTTAAATAGACTGAAAGGTAAGGAATATGAATTCTTTAAGATTGTACACAAGATGTCTCCTGAATTCATTATCCGGTTTGTCAACTTTGCAGCCATCCCTGATCCAGATATCCATATTCGCTTTAAAAAAACAATTTGAGCAACACTAATCCTGTCAATCCATTTTTCAGTCACCAAATTATCTGGTTGCTCAACAACGTACCCACACAACATACCCACCACTTATCCGTTGCGTCACTAAACATTCACCAAATACCCGGATGACATCTTGAAAGACAGTCAACGTATGACTTGAATTTGGCTGGATCCGGAATTTAAATGGTGTTATCCGGAAATTCACGCTATTTGAACATGTACGCACTTTATGGTATGTGCAATCTTCCTGAAATGAAAATGTTAAGGTTAAAAGTAAAGTGGTACTTACCAGATCATCATACTTCGCCAGTTTAACCACATTTATACAGTTGTCCGAGGGTGCCCGCCACGGTCCAACGGCTACTCCCGCCATCTTGAATCAATTAACCACTTCCGGTCCTGCTTTTAAACTTCAGGAAAGTGAATTCACAGAAACGAAAAACCTTATTTAATTATTAACTTATTCCGTTTCACTTTAGTACATGTTTGTGAAAAAGTCACATCCAGAAAAAACCCATAAAGATTGTCCTTGATTTTTCACAAATAAATTCCGGTTAATCCAGGTATTCCAAATTTTGACAATTTGATTGTTAAAAGTTTCATTAAAAATCTTTCGTTATCTACTATTTGGCTTTTAATTTATTCCGTATATTTCCCTGCTTATTCAATTGTATCCCCTATTTTCGGTTAAATTCCATAATCTCAAAGATTTACAACTGTTACACTGAACCCAGTCAGCAAAATTACTATTACCGGTTCTGCGCTTCATGCAAGTTCCGGAAGTGAATTTGGTATTAACAGTGAGTGATGAGATTTTACAATAAAACATTTAAACCGCAATTCAATACATCTGTGATCCTACATAGACAAGGTATTGAATGGAAACAAAGGCAGCATTTCAGCACATACATCTACAGCATTCCGGAAATAATGAACGACGCCTGGACAGCTTAACGTTTTGACACACCACTGTACACTTAATTAATGAAGTTATTCAACCGGCGACACTAAATACACACAAGCGATATGTGGACATAGCTACATTCAGTAAATCCAAACAGAAATTCAATACCAACCAAATACGGCACACAGATTCTATAAAACAAAACACACATCCCTCATAAGTGTCTACGTGCTCAAGCTGTCTTGCGCTTGGTGGGTATGGATCTAATCCCTGTCAATGCTGTCGTCCCTGTACTTCACGGGTAACCGGATTAGCCACTACCGGACGAACTGTGATGGTCGGGCGTTCTGTGAACGACCCGGTAACAGTTACATTGAATTGCGTGTTTGGTGCATTTGTTTGTTTGTTTGCTTTCTCTTATGATTGGTCTCGATTTTATTTCACCTTCATTTCTTAGATTTCTTGATTAGACAAGTATTATTTGAATCTATTTTCGTTATTTCATCAGAAATACATCGTAGGTTTATGCTACATCTTGCACGCTTTCAAATTGTATTTTTTCTTCTTCTGGTATCTATATCAGCGTAAGGAATCAAGTGATGGGATAGCAAATCAGTTAGCCACGAGATCGAACTGTGTAAACGCTGTCAAAAATGTTGTGACACGCTTTTATTTATGACTGAATTAGCCCTTAAAATAAAATATTTTAAAATACTTTGCAAAATATATGTAACAAGCTTATATTGTTCACTTTTGTTGGTATGTTGAAATAAGCCTGATCTGTTGCAGTGCAGGGACGGTTAATGGGATTTTGAAGGGATGCTGAACACCAGACGCAGAATAATGTGATTTGTATTTCATTTTTTTACTAACATTTAAAAATATCATTGACTCTTCATTTCAAAGAAAATACTGCTGTTTAATATCCAAAAATGTACGATGGCTAACATATTGGTGTTGGGGAGGGAGTGATGATACATGAATCATCGTCTCCATTTTTGTTCATTATATTACCAGTGGCATCAAATATTTTTACAAACTATTATCTTCATGTATATTTATTTTCTAAACTGCTATTCATATGCAGGACAAAAAGTATATAAGTATATAAATGTTACTGGATCTTAGTGATTTCCATCTTGCAAGTTCAAATATTCAATGTTCAAATACATGTTCTTTGCTGGAATCGAGTGAGAAGATCAGGATGATGCTAATTTACTATGTCCCTGCAGTTCGGGAAATAAAGAGGTAACTAATGAGGAAGCCCCTGCAGAATTTGCTTTTGTACCCTCTACTTGGGAACATTAAATGTTATTGGCCAAAATAAATTATTGCACCCATTGCGACATTTGGGATCTTTACATTTCCTGTTTACTTCTAACAGCGTTTTCGTTTTTAATGCACTTCTGTACAATATGTCACTTTTGGTCTAATGTTGAACGTTCGACTAAGTGTGGACTCCCGCCTCTTTTTGTTGTTCCGTAGAACTAAGCCGGAAACAGATATTTATATAAATGATACATGGAATAAGTAGTTTACATATCTCGTGTTCCCGATACTTCTGTTTACGTCCAAAAATTGCAATGGAAATTATTGACGAACACATATTTACAAGTTGTATGTATCACTACGCGAACGAGCTCGGGAATGACTGTCAGTATCGAGTGATAATGACAATGACCTTAACAAAAATTATCAGTTACATTCGAAACTGTAAATATTGTGTATTGAATTTTAAAACAATCGCAATTAAGCATAGATTCAATATATACGACGAAATATTTTGGTTATGCGAACAAACCTCTCTTGGCATCCTGACTTAAATCAATTCTCAAGAATTTTCGGACCATAATTATTATACAACATATATGCAAAACACTGAAATCATTGAAATTCAGTTGCCAATGATAGAATTGCTGTCGCTCTCAACACTATTGCATAACTGATGTCTTTTCATACGAACATTATTCATATTTCATCAGTTTTTCCGACCTGACAATTTTACTTCTGTCGTGCTATGCATTAAAAACATAGAAATACAACCTTTTCCAATAAAATGAATTAAAACTGAAGAAATGCATCTGTTTGTGACGTGTTTTGATTTAAATACTTCTTATTTAGATTTAGATAATTCAGTACAATCACCACTTTCGTTAAATTCATTAAAAACGCATTTAACGTCAAATAAAATGTCTGTGTCCTAATGGCGGTCTCCTACCCTGCTCCACTCCTATCCTCCGTCCTCTATTTCAATGCTTCCTTCTCTTCATCTTTTCATTGTCCCGTCCTATATACGCTGTTTATGGTGTATTTTCTCATCCCCATCCTTTTCCTGCATCCAACCGTTTAATGGTGGCCCTCTAATCAATCCCCAACTCTCTACCATCTTCATCCCTCTTTCTAGTGTAATATGGCGGCCTTCCATCTCAATCGAGCTTTCTCTCGTCCTCCGAATAATGCCGGCAATCTACCCCATCCCAGTCTTCTAACATTCTTTGTCCATTTATATTGGCAGCCTTCTACTGCATTAACACCTTCTCCCGTCCTCTTTATAATGGCAACACTCACCAACCAAAACTGACATTTTCTATTGGAGGCCTTCTACCCCAATTTAGCCTGACAATCCTGTAGGTCGGGAAATGAGAAAAAATATACCCGCTGTTTCCCACTGCATTATCCTAAAAGACGACTAATGGTGGAACATAGTACATAATTTTGGATTTGTGTTTGCCTTCTACTTCGGGACAAAAATCTACTGCACTCATTGCACTATTTGGGATCTTTGTATTTCTCTTTATTTCTATTTATCTGTTTCCTAGCGCCTTGCTTTGCTCACATTTGGCTTTAATGTTGAACGTTTGCCATAAATGGGGACGGCAATGAAATTTGTCCCCATGCCGGGGTAGCAGAATACAGTAGAAATGGCCCGACTCTGATAAACAAGGCACATGTCGAGGAAATGTAAACACAGCGGATTTACCCTAAAAAACACATGTATATATGTATATATATATGTAAACTGCATTACATTTACAATACATATAAAGCACTGAGAAGTGTATAAACCTCTTTTTTCTATGTATGTCACTTGTGTGAAAACCATGGTTACCACATCAAAAATTACCAAAAAATGCCAAAAAATGCTATTTTTAACCCAAAATTTGACCCCCGCAACTAGTATTTTTTTTCCTAAGCTCTGTCTGAAATTAAAGATTACCTACCTGGTTGCAGAATTATCTTGGTCCCAGTAAAATTGTAAAACTTGATTTTTTGCAATTTTGCGTCGTGTGCTGTTGTCAAAATTTCACCTCCTGTAAAGCTAGCTTTTCATGTGTACGCATCCTTTCGTATTATGGCCAAATTNATGTTTATTTCGCAGCCCTCTCCAATCCTCTGTCCCATGTTTATATCCCAGGATTCTCCCATCCTTTGCCCCCTGTTTATATCACAGCCTTCTCCGATCCTCTGTCCCATGTTTATCTCACAGCAATCGGCCGCGTCCCTGCCTTCTCCCATCCTCTGTCTCCTGTTTATCTCACAGCAATCGGCACCGTCCTTGAGTTCTCCAATCCTCTGTCCAACAATTATATCCTAGCCTTTTCCCATCCTCTGTCCCATGTTTATATCCTAACCTTCTCCCATCCTCTGTCCCACGTTTATCTCACAGCAATCGGCCCCGTCCTTGAGTTCTCGAATCCTCTGTCCCACGATTATATCCTAGCCTTCTCCAATCCTCTGTCCCATGTTTATATCCTAACCTTCTCCTATCCTCTGTTCCATGTTTATATCCCAGCCTTTTCCCATCTTTTGCCCCCTGTTTATATCACAGCCTTCTCCCATCCTCTGTCCCACTTTTATCTCACAGCAATCGGCCCCGTCCCTGAGTTCTCCCATCCTCTGTCCCATGTTTATATCACAGCCTTCCCCCAGCCACTGTTCTATGTTTATATCCTAGACGTCTGCCATTCTCTGTCCCATGTTTATAGCCAGTCTTCTCCCATCCTATGGGCACTGTTTATATCACAGCCTTCTCCCATCCACTGTCTCCTGTTTATCTCACAGCAATCGGCACCGTCCCTGATTTTTCCCATCCTCTGTCCCATGTTTATGTCACAGCATTCTCTCATCCTCTGTCCCATGTATATATCCTAGCCTTTTCCCATCCTCTGTCCCCTCTTTATATCACAGCCTTCTCCCATCCTCTGTCTCCTGTTTATCTCACAGCAATCGGCCCTGTCCTTGAGTTCTCCAATCCTCTGTCCCACGATTATATCCTAGCCTTCTCCCATCCTTTGTCCCCTCTTTATATCACAGCCTTCTCCCATCCTCTGTCCCACGTTTATCTCACAGCAATCGGCCCCGTCCTTGAGTTCTCGAATCCTCTGTCCCACGATTATATCCTAGCCTTCTCCAATCCTCTGTCCCATGTTTATATCCTAACCTTCTCCCATCCTCTGTTCCATGGTTATATCCCAGCCTTTTCCCATCCTATGGCCACTGTTTATATCCCCGCCTTCTCCCATCCTTTGTCCCATGTTTATATCCTAGCCTTCTCCCATTCTCTGTCCCCTGTTTATATTCTAGCCTTCTCCTATCCTCTATCCCCTGTTTATATCCCTGCCTTCTCCCATCCTCTGGCCCCTGTTTATATCCTAGCCTTCTCCTATCCTCCATCCCCTGTTTATATCACAGCCTCTCCCATCCTCTGTCCCATGTTTATATCACAGCCTTCTCCCATCCTCTGTCCCATGTTTATATCACAGCATTCTCCCATCCTCTTGCCCTTGTTTATATCCTAGCCTTTTCCCATCCTGTCCCCTGTTTATATCCTAGCCTTCTCCCATTCTCAGTCTCCTGTTTATATCCTAGCCTTCGCCAATCCCCTGTGTCCTGTTTATCTCAAAGCAATCTGCCCCGTCCCTGAGTTCTCCAATCCTCTGTGTCCTGTTTATATAAAAGAAATCGGTCCCGTCCCTGATTTCTCCAATCCTCTGTCCTCTGTTTATATTGCAACCCAAGCTTACCCCAACAGTTATTTATTATGTATGACTCTAACTTCCTCAACAATTACCAGTGTTGCGTTATCATTGATATTCATCGATAGAAATTCAATTAATGTATCTGTAATTACAGAACGGGCTTCTCAATGTGTTAAATCAATCATATGTGAATTCATTGATTAGAAAAAGAGAAATATAATTAACGGCGCAGAACCTATTCTTGCTAAACTGACTGTTTACCCTATCTGCACTAAATGAAGGCTTTGTTTATTTATACACATTGAAATTGATTTCCATTTCTGATGTGATGTAATGAGTGTTAATTTGTTATGTATTGGTAGTTAACACCGAAATAAAAACACTAAATTACTTAACGATGTTTCCGTAATTATCCTTTTGCATTGTACGCAAGGTGCCCAAACTAACGGCGACTGCTAGATCATGTGGTGAAAACAATAGGATGGACTGGTACAGAAGTGATAGATCAACCTCAAGCAAATCTAAGGCCATGGAGGGAAATAAATGGTTGAAAAAGATTGGATTGTGTCCTTACAATTTGTGCATTTTCCGAAAGAGATGAAATGTGAATATCAAAGGTACGAATACAGCTAGATTTTTTTGGAAAGAGATTTTCCTAATTGGGATTGAATACGACTGAACGAGCTAGATTTGAAGGATTTGATTTTAACTTTAGAGTATACTGCACTGGTAGTCTTTCTCTTCATTCAACGATTGGTCGTTCGTTTCCATATGTAGGCTACAAACCTAAGTCCCAGGCCATGGTGATGTACGGTATTCAATCATTTAAGATGTGATTCTTGTAGATCCATAAATAATGGATGCCATAGTCTAGGTTATGTATTATGAGTGCTCTACAAAACCTTACCAATACTGTCAACGTACATATTTTAGCGGTTTTCACGCTTTAAACATAGCGCTGAATTATCAGAGCTCTAATGATTATTTTTTCTGTGTTACCACTTATTGCAAAGTTGTTGGTGCGTCAATTAAGGATTGAATCTTGCTTTGGTTGATTTCATGTCGTGATCATAAAACATGATGGTGTATGTTGACACGCCAAATTATGTAGAAACAAAACACAAAACCATATTTTAAATGTCATTTTTAACTTTTGTTGATAAATTGATAAGATATGTAATTTTCTGATGCGTCATCGTGGAAGAATAATATCTTGGCGCAGTGCACAGGCTCAGTTGCGAGTCTACGGTAGCCATCTTTATACTAGCTCGAAGAGGAGAGCCGCTAAATGTCGAGGTTCTTCATCTTCTGGAATGGGAAGCTGCAGTAATTTAATGGCGAATTAGACAGGAAACCAAACGTGACTTGAAAGGACGAAACATTTGATATGACATTTGGCTGTTCGACTGTATTTCATATAAGACATGACCACATAGATCTACCTCAGGGTTCGTTACAAATGTCTGAAATGCTATACTGATCAGATATGGGTCACAACACACAAAAACATACATTTATACACATATGCTATACGTATACGGGTCATAGCACACGTAAATAGACATTTATATGTATGTTTATGTGTATTTCAGACATTTGTAACGAACCTCTGTGGGTCTACGTTGTTTTTTTATTTGTATCGGAGGTTGCACAAGGCAGAATGGGTGGTAGCTGGAGGGAGAATTTCTAGGGCAGTACATGACATGTCCCTACCGATAGTCACCTTGAGCTGATAGTATTTTGCTGATTGATCGTTTTTGGTTGTTTGAACAATTTCTTGTGTTGCTTTTAATAAAATATGTTAAATCTCATCAAGTGGTAATTTTGTTTAAACATGTCAATAGTTATCTACCTTCGCAAATCATACGCACAGGCAATGTTAATCTGGTCAAATTCATCGGCAATTGAAACAGGTTACATTTGGTAGTTGCATTGAGTCCAACTTGAGTAGGAATTGAAATATATCATCAATGAACTAATCTGTTAAAATTGAACAATGCGCTTAAATATGAGTGCGCTTACTCATGTACATTCACTGCACTTTCCTATATAAGCCCCCCGGCCATTATGGGACACTTCCTTTAGAATGTTCATTGTTTAAATGCATTTTGCAAGGTACTTGATATAAGTGAGGAACAACAATTTTCTGTCAAATATAACGCTCAGGAATATAGTTTGTTCAACTACAGGAATGGGTCAGCTATATAGCTAGCAAGGGTGACAATTGAATCAGCATTAATTTATTGGATACGAAAACCATCAGCCGAGTTTTGAATTTGATTTATTCATTGCTGTAATTGTGTTTCAATGGTATTCATATGTTTTGACCGGAAATAAAGTTATCTACCAAAAGGGAAGGCGCTTCTGATTAGATAATTCTAATGATGCTCTGCCAAAAACGTTTTACAAAAAGAATGCTTCCTTGCGGTACGTCCATTTCCTCCTTGTGGAGGTTGGAAAGTGTTGTTACGTTCCGTACATTTAATATGCTGTCTGATAGGAAGCTTGAAATTAAGTTTTGTTAAATACCTCTAACATATGTTTCATACAGATCTTTCTTGATTCCGTACGTTGTGTCATAAGCCTTTTCCAGATCAAAGAAGACTTTCAATAATTTCACAATGATGATTCAAAAGATGACCATATTGCAAGAGATTCAGTAACCGGATGTTGGCTACCAAATGAGGCATCATATTCTCAGCAGACGTTCACGTTATCTATATCATCCTAGAACATATCAGATACAAACTTTGTTTATCTTACAACAATTATATAACAAGTTATTTCAACTTATTTTAATCACTCTTGCTGGCCCAGATGTTAGCGCGCGGAGGGCTCTTAATGTGACAGGAAACCGGAGTAGCCGGAGATAGCCCACGTAGTCGAGCAGGTGACCCCATACCTTTTCACGTCCGATCGGGGAATCGAACCCCGGCCGCCTTGATTAAAGGCAAGTGTGCTATCCGCTGCACCACCCGACCACCGAAACATACCAAATCAAATAGTCTTTGCAATAGAAATTTGAAGGAAATTTCAAACAGTAAAACAAAATCATTGTTACATAATTTCACCTCAAAATGTTATCGTGTGTTATGCTAAGTCCCGGAAATGTCAGAACACCGGGTAACAAAAAGACAGATTACTCAGACTTAGCGGCCTTATCGCTAGCCACCTGTTGATTTTAAATTTCATCTTAAAGACTCTGATAATCTTGATTTTGGGGAAACTTGTGTCTAAGCTATAGTGAAAGGCACCGAGACGAAAGTTGTCCTCGACCGTCTCCGGATGGGTCATTTGTACATCACGCATTCTTTTGAAAGGCACACACCTACACTTGTACTTCAATGCATAGCATGTCACGACCCATTAGCAGTAAAACACTTAATTCTGTAATCACTCACATTAGATTGACCTTCACCCACCTCAAAATGATTTCTATAGAAAGTCTTCAATCTCTTTTCAAAACATGAAATATCTCTACGGTTCTAGACTACCTCAAACTGCTGGATAATTCCAAAATATTTTATTTTTTTATCTCATTTTAATCGAAATTAGTCATTTACATTCATTTTTTNTTTTTTTTTTGGGGGGGGGGGGTGTCTCTTTTCCTTCAACATGTTTTATCGACAATTATTAGATCCTATTGATCCTTTTTGTGTTATTGGCTGGCTAGTCTTGTTGTGTGAGCTTGACTTGAACACTAACGACTACATTATCGTAGCGTGTCGAGTGGGATGGGGGTAATTTTCGGCGAGATATCCGTCGGGGTAATATCTACTTTTCTGCTCCTGTCATGTTTAAAAGCCCAATCATTTTTGAGAAGATGTGAAAAAAAATCGGTAAACGTGCAAAGCATGTATCACATAATTATATAATTAGAGATTCCATAATTGATCACATTATTATTGAGTCATGTATGTCAGATTTGCTGAGAAACTGTTATATTCTGGACAATTGTGAATCTAATGTATCTGATTATAACCCAGGAATTTGCAGGTTGTCTATTCCATTTAGAGGCCCTGGCTTTGTCAAGTATAATTGGAAAAATGCTATCAGAAATAGAGAAATTAATAGATATTCTTATATTTGGAACGCCCAATTAGCACAAATAACGGTACCAGAATTTTTTTTTACTGACGAAACTATTGAAAAGTTTCAACGTGACATTGTTTTGTGCCTGATAAAGTCATCGAACTTATCATTAAAAGTTCTGAAATTTCGTAAGCATCTGAAACCGTGTTGGAACAAAAAAGTGTCAGTAATTCATAGAGAAATGAGACTAAAACGAGTCAGATGGATAAACGAGTATAGGCCTAGAGGTAAACCAATTTGAAAATATTTTCAAAGGAACCTACTTTGATAATGATGTTCGATGACGATTTCAAAAACTTCATTTTGAAAAAGATTGGTGAGATTAAAAGTGGTGTAAGCGGGGAAAAAGATGCATTTTTAGAGAAAGTTTTTACTGAAGAAGAGGTGGGGAATATTTGTTGTAAACTTAAATCAGGTAAAGCAGGAGGATCGGATACTATTGTTTATGAACATCTGAAATCTGGTAATAGTAGGCTTTATGGTGAGCTTGCTAAATTGTTTAATCTTATTGTTGCTTATAAGTTTATACCCTCTGACTGGAAAAGACAAAAATAGTTACACTATATAAAGGTAATTATAAAGGTAATAATAAACCCAGAGAGGATCCGAATAGCTACAAAGGTGTAACCTTACTTCAAGTTATTTCTAAAGTATTCGAAATAATAATTGCTGATAGAATCGTTCCCATTTTGAGCTCGGACAATTTTCCAAGCAGCATACCAGAAAAATTGTGTAGCTTATGCACAGCAATTTCCTTATAAGTATAATTTGGGTGAAAAAGAGCATGTCACTGTAGACTTTCTGGACAGTAACGAGGCTTTTGAAACTGTTTGTCATGCTGGATTGTTGTACAAGTTGAATCAAATAGGACTTGAATTAAAAACAAGGGTTATCTTAAAATGTATGGACACTGATGTGAAAAGTTGTATAATAGGTAATAACCATAAATCGAGGTGGCTTAACGTCCAAATGGGTATCTTACAAGGAAGTGATTTGTCAGCGCAAATTTACTTAGTTTTTATTAACTAAGTACTGAATCAAATAGAGAAGAGTGGTAAAAGGTGTACTGACATGGGAAATGGAAATTTGTATTTTCTGCGTCTTAGACAAAAATAATGAAATTTCATATTATCAAAAGAAAACCATTAGTAAATGAAACTTTGTATCTCTATGATAACCCATTACCATAATATGTTGATATTACTCAATTTAGTGTTGCATTAAAATCGAGATTAAATTATCTAGAGCATGTTGTAAGATAACAAGTGATACTATGATACTTATACGGAACGGTATACATCCAAGAGCTTTAAACCCAATCATTTCATGTAACTTAATCAAACATACGGTATATGCTTCGGCACTGTATGGTTGCGAATTCAAAAAGATCTTAAATGATAACGTATTCCTGCCCATACTACATAGCCTTCCAAAAAATAGTAATTTCTTGACGTCAATAATACTTTCTATGGATGACCATCCTATTAGACTACAGCACATATCGGTACGAGTTCTTCTTTCAAATCATTGTATATATTTTATTACAAAATTGTGAGTCCGTTCTAAAATAAGAATTTCTGTCACGAACAGAAATTCTTGTTATCATTTAAGTTCTTTTTGAATCGATTGATTGCAGCAGTTCTGTTGATGGATACAAATTGTTTGATTAAAAAGCAGCGTTTCTGTCCAGATTTATTAGGAATAATTCAGAAGTATAGTCTGAACAAATATGTGCATGAATTTAGAGATAATTGTGATTTTTCTGATAAGAGAAACAGGAAAGCTATTGTGAAATTTTCTGTTTTAACCAAACAGGAAAATGATTTTAGGGAACGTATTTTAAATGATTATGAATATAGCAAATGTAAAAATATTCATGATAAGTTGCAATCGCACTCTCTATGGTTGTTATAAATAAAATAAAAAATACAGAGAGAAGATGCATTTTATAATGAATCTAGTTGTAACAATTAGAAACAGTAGAACTACAAAGCTTTGTCACAAGTGTGGTGTGCTCTACCAAGATCATACAGAACATGTTGCATTCAAATGTGATTTCAGGAGTACTATTAGAGATCAGCTATGCATGGATATAGCCAATGTACATCCATTCATTACCTGAAGATGATATTATGTATCATCTGCTTGGCGGCGAAGTTAACTTCAGGTAAGATTATAATGATTTGGAAGAATTTAGAATTACTTCTGTGGTAAATGTCTATGAAATGTTAACAATTTACAACAGCTGATTTGTTTGTAACTCTGTATATCAATATGTGTAATTAGTAACTACAAAATTATTTATGACACGTTTTTATTGATTCACATGCTTATATAACCGTTAGGGAGAGTTGTGTTGTACAGTGTACGCATACCTTAACATATGTCCATTAGCATATATATAAAATAATTGACATGTATGTAATTATCCATTGTTTTGATTTTGCTATTGTATTATTTTGTCTCTATCTATGTGAAATATATTGTAATCGTCATTTGGAGAAAACATAGATGATAATAAAGGTCCCACCCAATCACCAAATCAATTTGGCCAGACTTCGGCAACGGACTGCATACAATTTTTGTTGAAACACCCGCCGTGGTTTAATTGTATATGCTATTTCCTGTGATTTGTACTTTTGACTTTTGACACACGGTGACCTGCCGTAAGTCTTTCACGTTTCGCAATTGTCCAATCGGATTCCTCGTTGTTTGACTCTTTTTCATAAATGTTTCGTTACTTCGTTTGGCATCCAATTATGATAAAAAAAAAAAACCATCATGTTTTTATTCATTGTTTTTCTGATAATATTTTTACCATTATCCGTAGCTCAGTTATTTAGAAATCATTTTTTAATCAAGCATAAAAAGTTTTATTTGGCCAGGATACTCGTAAAACTCCACAATTACTCTTAGTTCGATTCCTGAGCGATAAATTAACATGAAATCAAATGAGTCATCGGTCTATTCATTCGCTTTGNCTGGACGGGAGCAGCGCACCAATCACAAATATATGTTCAGTTATTTGGTTACTTAAAGAAACGACTGTAACATTTTCCATGTTATCTGTATCCAGTTGACTAGCCGAGTTAAATGTTGATTCTGAAAAGATGTATCAGAAAAAATGTAAATGCACAAAAATGTAAGAAACAGAAATGCTGAATTATATTTCAAATGCATTATCTTGGTATTGCAAGTTATATGGTAAATCTTTGTAAACAAATATACCAAACGATTTTGTATGATTCAAAACAAAATAATTTCATTAATAGAAATAATCCCCATTAAAATAAAAGCACGATTATGTACATCGTATTTTGTATCTGAATATTCCGTCTTTGCGTATTGCAGAGTTATCTTCTCTTGGGAACAGGTATTTATTGTTACGTCATTGGTTTGTGCGAGAAAATTTCGTCGTTTTCTCAAAAATTGATGACGTTACTCTCACAAACAAGTGACGTAACAATCAATACCCGCCCCCAAGATAAGATAACTCTGCAATACGCAAAGACGGAATATGAAAGGATACAGTCAACACTTTTTATAAAACACGTATTTGCTTTCACTTTAGATATTCGTTTTCCTGGCTTTCCGACATTTTCCTTGCAAACACAGGGTCAGTTGCACTGCAGTGCAAAAATTCCGGATAAAACAGACCAAAAGTGTAGGCCCCTGTGTTGCACAGGAATACCCCAGGCTGTCCACCTTATGAACCAAATCTATGTATTGTGGATGCGATATACATGTATATCATAGAGATGTGAAACATCATGTTTTCCCTACCTTATTTCCGAAACGCCAGATTTTCTTATTAAACAAACAAGAAATCGAAGCTTCCAGGCCTTTGAAGGACTATAATAATAATATAGCAGGATTGTTTTGATGGATTCATTTGAAAGAGTCACTGACTGTAAAAAAAAATAATTATAGTTTCAGCTCAAAATAAGCACACTTTTACGCTAAAGAATAAATTTCTAATATGTCAAACAATCTTCATCTTTTATTTTAATTCGCTACAAAAACATCTTCAACTTTTGAAAACTGCACAAAAAGTATAAGTTAGTATGTTTTTTATGGTTTGAATACCCTACCTTTTAGTTAAGGAATCAAAGGTCGAATTCAATTAGGTCGTCCAAAACAGGATCTCAGATTTAGTATCAGCTGCAGTTTCATATGATATTTTATGACAATAGTTAAGTATGCGGCATTTAACTGACGAACAATATAGGAGGCATCTTCTTAAACAAGAAAAAAAATCACAAAAATCAGTGACAGAACTTCACAGCACAAACTTGGGGAAAATGTTTGAAATGTTACTTTTATTTTACTGAAGTATATAAGTTTTAAATCAATTGACCTGCTGTTACCCACCGAGTGTCGTAACAGGTAACAATGTGGGGACACAAAAGTGACCAAATTAAATATGCTGCATCCATTCAATATTTGAGATCTTTGTATTTTCTCCCTACTTCCCAAACAACCGTTCTGTTTCCAAGCCCCTCACTCAGAAATGCCTCAGAACAGTCAGCATTTAACGTTATCGCATATACTGGTTCACCCGTTGTCAGTATAATGTGACCGGGTGAGATACTGTGCTGGGTGCCTTCGGTATGGTACGGGCCTTTCAGTTGTGTGGCACGCTAAATTCGGCATCAGATATGCGCTATCACTAGTAGAAAACTAAAACAACATACCTCGCCTTCGGCTTTGTTTGGTTTGGTTTGGCTTAGTATTGTTTAACGTCCTATCAACAGCTATGGTCATTTAAGGACGACCTCCCTTATGTGCAAGATGCATGCGTGTAGTGTATGCGTGTGTGGTTTGGGAGGCTGTGATATGGTCGTGTTTGTCTCCTTGTGATAGCGCGGAACTGATGCCGACTTTATAGTGCTATCTCACTGAAACTCACTGCCGAAGACACCCAGTAGCACACATACACACATGTATTACACACAACGAGGCACGTCCTTTCATGACCATAGCTTTTAAAAGGACGTTTAACTCAATGAAACCAACTTAACCAAACTGTAGATTTGCTGCATTACGTACGTATAGCGAAGTGACGTTTGAAATATGATAAAGCAACAACTAGATAATATGTCTGTCGATATATTTTAAATGTTAGATAATACAATATCAATATTTGATGTTAACAGTCAATCTTACCTTACACAAAAATTAATTGACCATAACGTTTGTTTACATATGCCAACCAAAACAAAATAATAAGGGATTATTGTGTACTCCAAGTCCTTCCTGAGTTATTACTTTCAAAATTGCTACTGCGTTTTGCAAAAAAAAAGCTTTAACGATCCTTCTGTGAAGGATAAATGGTACGTCACATTGAGTTCAGTGCCTTAGCGGTAGTTCAATTACAAGAACATCATTCTAACTGTTTAGTTACAAATTAAAAACAAATTCATCCGTCATCATTCTCTGATAATGATATTGTATTTTGTGCGTTGATCGTTAACGACACGAAATAAACGGAACAGCAATCTTAATTACTTGAGCGATTATTTCAAAGTCATTCACTGTGTTATTTATAACAAACTTTCATGCGTCAAAACATTATGATAATTATAAATATGGCATCATAACAAAACGACGTCTTTTTTCACTCATTAATCTTTTTTGAGGCTTTTGTTTATTTGGAACAGATAAGATTATATTAAGACAATGGATAAACCTATGTATTACAGGGTGGTCAGGTGGCGCAATGGATAGCGCACTCGCCTTTCACCAAGACGACCGGGGCTCGATTCCCCGATCGGAAGCAAAAAGGTATGGGGTCAACATGCCCGACCAAATAGGTTTTCAAACATTAAGACTCCCTAGCTGCGCGCTACCATCCGGGCCAACCAGAGTGAGTATCAGCCGGTACAACTTTTTTTCGCAATTGTTGTAACATAAATGAAAATGCTTGTTGTCAAACGGAGGCACGGTAGTCTAGTGGTAAGAGGCCGGGCTCGTGACCGAAGGGTTGCGGGCTCGAGTCATGACACGGCACTGTGTTGTATCTTTGAGCAAGATACTTTACTCCGCTTGTTCCAGTATACTCAGCGGTAAATGAGTACGTGGTTATAATTAGGCAGTGCTAGAATTGTAGAATACTAGCTGTGAGCGCCGAAATGGCAGCACCCTAGGGAGTTGAGAAATATATTTGCTGGTTGCAAAGGCCCTATAACCACGGAAAATAATTTGTGAGCCGCTTTGATACACAAGTTTTAATCAACGTATTTACGCCTTCTCTGCACATACAAACGTACATCTACAATATAGCGTGATGCAGTGTGACCATTATGTAACAAAACAATGAAACAGAAATTTGAAAAACATAAGAGGTCTGAAGAGTTTTTTTAGACGATAGGTCTGAAGATGATGGGTCTAAAGATGATGGGACTACTCCAGGGTCACTCATGTCATTTGTTAGCAAATTCCACAGGTCTTCAATACATCTATACGAGTTACTTCCCTTTGTACAAGAATTTCAGGCTCTAGTGTCCAAGAATACGGACTAAGGAAATGAGGTATCAATTCATTATGATTAGGTATTCATTTGTCACAATTAATAAACGGTATTCAACAAGAAAACATTTATCGATTTAAACATATTTTTATTTGTGTCAATTATACACATTATTATTCCATTCCTTCTGGTATGTTCGTTTGTATCGGGGAAGACTAGAAACACGAATCTTTAACATTTAAGATAAAAATTATTGTCGAATTAATAATTACCAACATAAATAATTAATACTTATTAAACCATTAAAATACCCTTAAATTATACCATTTACCTTATAACAGACTTACAATAATAAACATGGTTCAGTTGTAACTATTCAAAATAGAAAATAGCAATAACTTTGTACAATGTATCAAGTCGAATCTTTATCTTAATACTTTGTAAAATAGTAAAAGTTGTAAATGAGATGCCAGTATAGATGTATATACTGTTTCAATTGGATTATACATTTTAGAAGTAGAAGTCGTGTAAGAGTTAACGAGTATCACTATAAGGGATTATAGTGATAAGGGATTATAGTGATAAGGGATTATAGTGATAAGGGATTATAGTGATAAGGTATTATAGTGATAAGGGATTATAGTGATAAGGGATTACAGGGATAAGGGATTATAGTGATAAGGGATTATAGTGATAAGGGATTATAGTGATAAGCGTATATTGTGTTTGTTCATTGTAGCTGATGATCTTTAGGTCTGGACACAATGACAAAAAAACACTCAACAGGAAGAGGTGTCATTGTGTATACAGAAGACATCATCTAAAGGTTTACATGATACAACTACAAAGATATGGTATTTCAAATAGCAAGGCATGTAAAGTCTACGTTATTTCATCTGTCCTAAATATTCTGTTGTACGAATATGTACCAACGAGAAATATCAGCAAGGGAGGTAACTTATGTCATGGTGACGCTGATATTTTGAAAGTGCATGTGCATTAATTACAGAGAGTTTAGCTCTTGCGCATTCCTTCAATATAATTTTGCTCTAATTACAACGTGGTAAATATATCCATTCTTTCAATCATACAAGTTTCTGCATTTCGTTCCTACTACATGAATGTAATTTGAAGCAGTATTTAACCCGTAGAAAATCGGAAATGAACATGCGATGTTTAAGGACATGCTAGTGAAAACGGTGTTTTACAAAGTCAGAATCCGAAACATGTGTACATTGCGTTGTGTCTTTATTTGAAATGCCATAATATTGATGTCACAGCTATAACGGAGCTATCACTATACAGAGCGTGCATTAATGTACACATCAGGGTTGATTTGTCTACAAAACAATTGCAAAATTATCAATTTCAATATATTTTGATACATTTATAAGTTAAAGCATAACACCGTTTCCATCATTTATAAGTTTTTCTTCTAATAATAAACATTATCATCTAGGCTTGTATCCTTGAAATCTCAGCGGTTATGCTCACTTACGCTCTCTGCACCCCTTAATTACAATGTATGCCATGACAAAATCGAAGGTTCTTTACGCGCCATTTTGTGGATGATACAAGTAGACAGGCTGATTCTTTGATAAACTTGTGCATGGAAAGAATCGCACTGGGATGTAACGGTACAATTGCCCGGCTTTGAAGTTAGATGTTGCTTCTTTGTAATCTTCAAAAGACAGGTTTAATAAGCTTAACGATTGGTCAGTCTTTTCACCTGAAACCAATACAATAGCTTGCCATGTGCCTAAAACTTTGTCATGACATATTCCAGTTGTACAGAGAGCGTTACACAGCGTAACTCATGCGAATCAAAGATGAAGTCTTGTCACTATGTTCACTTCTTGATCGTTCACGACCAGTTTCGTGATAGGCCGATTCGTTGATCTTGAAGCTGTTAACATGACTAACATAACCGTCTTTCCGGCACACTAGTTCCGGATGCTGGAAGTTGTGGCGGGCCTATCAATTTAACCTTAATAGCCACTCTATGTATAATTGTCTATGAAAGGATGAAATTGATTGATTATAACAAGTAAGTATAATTGTATGTAACAATGCAATAAACCATGTGCTTGGTCTTTCTCTGTGCAGACGGACTAGTGGAAACGGAAATACCAGAAAGTACGAAACGAACAGAAGGAAGGTTTTTTAAGGGATGTGATGAACATTTGAACAGTAGAAAGTTGTGAACAGCGAATTGAATATCACTATTTCCGTTTGCATGGAGAAAGAACAACCACATGGTCCGATATGCATGTTTATACTACATCTATATGTTGCATTGGGGGCAGATATCACCAGTCATACATTAATAATGATGAGGATGTATGCACTATACTTGCGGCCTCTTACCCCTGTTCAATTTGAATTTGCCATCTTGTATATATTTATATTATAATATGTTATTGGGAAAAGGCTTTATATAAGTTGGACAACTTGTGCCAAATCCCTTTGTATAAATCAATAAATGGTTTCTTGTTGAATACCATACTTATAACAGCATACCGATGTTTTTCACGAAATCGAAATCTTGGCATATTATGCCATACGAACGTTTATTTATTGTAACAAATGAAGAACTTATCATAATAAATTGATACCGCATTTCCCTTTATGCAATCCATCGTCATACCAATAATTCATTTCCCCAGAAACCACGTACCATACCATTATGTTTGCATGCTTGGAAATAAATTCCAAGAAGTTCCTGCCTCAGACAGTAAAATTTTACGACAGTATACTGGCTGTCACGTCAAATATTCGCGACATCAGCAATGTATGTGGCGCTATCTTAAGAAAGCATTATTTCTGGTAATGAAATTCTAACAAATCAAAGAAACGCAATAAAAAAAAAAATCTCCGTGAGAAAAGTCAATTTCAAGGTGAACCGCTTGTGTTGGCTTATGTATAAAGACATACATATTTTTTTGTCTTTTTATTTTCATTTGGATTCTTCATACGTTGCGCTCAAGTAAAATCCATGCCTGTTGCTGAGAATGGTTCGGCATCTATCAACCGGTCCTGGGAGAAGGCAGGAAAGTCTAAACATGGCTTTTTATAGAAACTTTCTGGTAAAATATGTACTTCCCTAAACTGTTTACACTACTTGTCGTATTGTGAGATTCCATACTTTCTGTCTCAGTAGCCTAAGGATATGTCCTACACCTGTGTGAACATTCTTCATCTGGACGCCTCATACTAGAAGAGCTATCAGTTCATGTTAAGGCAGTATGGTGTATTTTGCTTCTGCATTTTTTAATAAGGCCTCAACAACAGCTTTTGCCATCACTATCGCAGTAAACGCTATAAGTGACGAATCAGTTTGTGTTGGAATCTTGACCAGGGGTATTTTCACTCATTCGCGTACGATTGACTTTATATTTTGCGTACATGCATCTACGTATTTGCCGTGCGCGAAACCTCTGCCTTGGATCACATTTATCTCATGAACGATGTTATTCTGTAAATCTGCAAAATTCCAGTTTCTGGATACATGTACATATTATTTCGCTAAATACAATCGAATTTCACCAGACAATGTGTTAACTATGACAGCGGCTGTTACAAAAGCTCCTCAAAACTACCCATGCACTTACATGTACAAATGAAACTTATTGAAGTCACACTACTGTTCGTCACAGTATACTAACCATACATTCTATATAAAAAAGGACCAAACAGCCTTAGAAAATGTGCAGCGTAGAGCTACCAAAATAATTCAATCTCTAAAACACCTTTCGTATAATTTAAGAATACGAAGACTATGCCTACCTACACACGAATACAGAAGAAAACGCAATGATCTAGTAGAGGTTTATAAAATAATCAACAACATTGATATACTTGACAAAGATAAATTATTCACCTTTACACAAACAACAACAAGGGGAAACAACAAAAACCTATTTAAAAAACAGAGCAGGATCAGGGTCACTCAAAATGTTTTTAGTAGAAGAGTGGTGGATTCTTGGAACTCCCTTCATAACTCAGTAGTAGAAGCCCCATCTCTAAACTGTTTTAAATCTCGCTTAAACATTTTTTGGAAAAATATACCGTCCAAGTTTTGTCCCAGTTTTTATGCTACACAACCGGTTAACAGTATGTTACCGAACCGAGATACGCCTATATTAGCTACTTCAAGCTAACAACGGTGTCGACGAAGAGGTAAGAGGTAAACAGGTATATTCCATCTTGAATTTACCCAGGCGGCCATCTTGGATGCAAAGAAGGCAAAACGATATAGAATACTACTTTCGGCCAGTTTTGATTCCGAAGTGTTTGACCCCTAGCATCACCGATCAGACATGGAAGATCAAAACAGCGGTATGATGCAGACTTAAATGTTCTCTAAATTTTGAAGTTCATAAATGAAAGGGTTATAGGCATCTCCCCTTCTGCTTCAACAGTAGTTAAGACCAATGTTGATTTCCAACATATTTGTAATCAACGAACGATTGGTGTTATCAGCAACATGTCGGTTTCCGTCTTTTGTTGTGTGTAATATGTTTGCATTGGGGCTAATCGAAGCACGATTGCGATCCTCTACTTTAGACCAATGTTGAGGACGGAACTGCTGTATGATACGATGTAATAAATTTTTGACATACGGTTTATACTTCTAAATTTTCACAGATACATCATCTCTGTGTGTGTTGTTTGTTCATTCTCAGTATATTCAATAACAGAAATAAATACTCGTCATTAAGACTATCGCTTTTATAATGATATCAACAGTTTACTTCGTTGCTTGGTAACGATTTATGAAACACGTTTCGAAGATATCTGATATATGTCTCGTAAAAATGGAAGGAGAGATATTTTAGTATCGTTATTGTTTTATTATTGGTGGTCTGATCTGTTTGTGTTGATTCAGGATGGGCTTTGTTTTAATGTCGGTAGTATTAATCGCATGAAATTGTTTGTTTTGCTGTAGTTTTCACCAAGATGATACCTATCAGTAATATTGACGATGCTATCGGCAAACACTACGAGGTATCAATAAGCCGGTAATGCCGTGTTGCCGTGAGTGTGTGTGAATTGAATTGAATACCTATATTTCCTCCAACAAGTTAAGGTTATCAAACAAAATACAATATTCAAATATAGATTATAACAGTTGGATTTTTGTTTTGATTGATGCAATAGTTACATTCCTTGGCCATTAGGTTTTAACAGGTTTTTTTCAATCACTTTCTTTATCTCATCATCCAAATTTTGTCTTCAAATCCATTGAACTATTTATTTATTTGGGTTACTTAACACAGTTCCGATATAAACACACTTTTACACTCGGTGCAGCCAATAAACAAGTGCCGGTTTCATTTTGTAAAAAAAATCGCGGACTCCACCATGAGTAATGTCCAGTGTTCGGGACTCACTGTTAATACATAGTTTCTCCTCCAAGTAGAAAATCTGCAAGTCTCTCATCGTCATTTTGAATATTGACGCTCTGTACAACCGGAAGTAGATTTACAATTAATGTTTGAAGGGCGTCCCATGCATCAATGTAAACCCGACAGTCTATTATTATATGTTTCCCAATGTCACTTACATGTTCTTTACAAGAGTCCCACACACCTAGTAGTGGGTAGTGCTCGAAGTTTAATCAGAAATCCAAATCTCGATCCATATTTGGAACCTCTAAACTCATTAATCAGAGTTAATGTTGGATGATTCTTTCATGTATTTTCATAAAGTGATTCAGGTCTGTCCGTCTCAATACACGCTCTTTCCTGTCTAGTACCGAACTTTTTAGAATAAAATTTCTCACTGTGTATTTTCATGCAATTTTACTTGGTAAACAGCTACACTTGATAAAACTGTTCAAACAATCTTCTATACCATATTTATAAAGTGTGTTTAGCAATGTCCGAAATATTTCCGTGCATTCTGCTAGACCAAAAAAAGGAAAAAATCCTATATTGAAGTTTAGTAACTGCTTATGTATTTGTGATGTATTTGTCAGACAAAATCTTCCAAAAAACAATAATCTATGTCTATCTATATAATGTATCATTCAGCATATTCTAAGGGTTTCTATAGTGCTCTCAGACGGCACTTTTCGCAGCGTTAAATTCTAATTGCAATATGAAGGAATATGTCCTTGACTCTTCCAGTAAGTCTTATTCATTAATCCATCGATATACAGTTTGAACATAAATGCGCTTAGAACTTTTCCTAACCCGACCCCGCGCGTCACGTGCACGCAGTCGCTAGGTTCTCCCTTCAGTCGAATACATACTTTTGTGTCCATATAGGATCTGAATATAACTTTCCGTAGGTTCCCTCGCGTAAAAATTGCAGGAATCGAACCCATGTCTTTTCTGAATACGATTTGTAAAGGGTGTGGAAAATTGATCTTTTTCTGTATAACAAATTGTTCCATCCGCTCCAGTAGAACCTTTTCAAAACGTTTACCTATTGATGACGTCAGTGTGATTCCCCTACAGCTTGACGGATCGGAAGGATTTGTATTCCCAACTTTGAATATTGGTATAACAACTCCTTTCTTTAAATGAGTGTGGGACATATTCTGTAGACGAAATGAGATTGAAGAGAACGCATAACTTATTTGTGAGGGTTCTTTCGCCACATTTTATATGTTCATTATATATCATCAGGCCTAGGGGATTTACCAGTTTTTAATTTTCCTATTTGTAGGTGTCGTTCGTTTTCTGTTATTCCGTTTCCCAGTACATTTTCGGTACTAGACGATGGTAATAAGAGATACTCTCGAATTCTCTCATTCATTTCAGCTTTCAATTTTTCATCAAATAAGTCCTCAGGATCCGGAGATAAAATATCACCATAGTGTAGAGCCTATAAGTCACACTCGCTCCGATCATCTGTTGCCACATTATCCCTATATATGAGAGGTTTTTCTCCCATCTTTCACAGGTGTGTCTCCCGTTTAACCGGGACAGAACAGCTTGTCACCCCCTAGGGAGAGGTAGCCTCATGCCAATTAGCACGTGTTCAATTGTTCATTAAAATGCGTCATCGGTAAGTGTGACGTCATCAAAAGTGAATGACGATATGCATAACCCACATGTGTTTTTGTTTACAAATATAGCAGACAACTGTCAGTGGAGCTGTGATTGAAATTATAGGATGGGAGAAAGATAATTATTCCCTACCTTGAAGGTGTAACAAAGAAATCTCGAACCATCGGGGTGATTTTTTGGAAATTTCAGTATTTCATCCTCCTTTTTTACTTTTTCCATTTCTTCTCTGCATAACGTTTTTGTTGAACAACTGTTCAAGTTCTCAAGAATAAAGACTTAGTTATATTTTAGACGCTTTTTGTCATTAAGGATATCCATCCACATTTCTTCATCAATCATGGTAAGTATGGAAAAATGGTCCGAAATATCAAATGAACATGTACCGTCTATTTCACACGATTTTATTAAAACTTGACATGTACGACGGAATAGTGATGTAATCAATCAAAGTTTCCATGTGCGGTGTTTATTTGTCAATGTATATGAAGGACCGAATCGAACAGGAAGATTCGCAACATTAACCAAATCCCTGTCAGTTAGGTGTTTAAACAATACACTAGACCTTTGGTTGTCGAACGACGTGTCCGCGTTTAGATACCCACATAAGAGTGTTGTTCCTTGTACATAATACTGGTTATATAATGCAAAAAGGTTCGTATAAACTGTTATAATACTGTTTGTCAGTTCTATTGCTGGACGGGAGCAGCGCACCAATCACAAATATATGTTCAGTTATTTAGTTACTTAAAGAAACGACTGTAACATTTTCCATGTTATCTGTATCCAGTTGACTAGCCGAGTTAAATGTTGATATCCTTGTCAGAATTGCTGTTCCACCATGTAGAGATAAATTACGCCGTGTTATGTTCCCGACAACCTTTAAGTCTGTATGAATGCGTTTAAAAAAAAACATTTTTTTCTCACTAGGCCATTGTTTACAAATCACGCAAATGAAATAGGATGTTAAATACATCACACCTCTTGCATTTCATGTACTCAAGTTTATCATTATTTGAGATAATACAAATATGGTGACAGAATATAACGTATATTTGGTAATCACCATCATCATCAAGTTACTCCATCTGGCCAGAAATAGGGATCTACCATCTCTCGCTGCGACATTCAATTAACATTATACGCTGGTTAGCAAAATCTGGTTGCTTTCTTCATCTTCAACAACTTTACAAATGTTACTACCATACTATTTTCGCTGCAGTGTTCTCGAATCCCTTGCTCGACTGCTTCAAACGGCCTATCCGCTGTAATGTTTGCAAGAAATAAACGAGTTACTCGGCGTCGGACTATACCCGTAAACGAATTAGTTTTCGGAACAACCCTATGCTGGTTGTAATAATATCCACTTTATTTGCTTATTGAGTTCCTTTCTTTTTCGTAAGCCTTGTGTCATTCAGAATTCATATTGTAAGTTTGTAGTCTGACTATTTTGCTGTCGTTTTCCTTTATCAGGAAACGCATTACCGTTATCAAACCTTTTACTTTTTCGCTTGACGACTGTTGCCCATTCATGTTGCCCTTTATACCATGTTGCTCATCCTTCCGTTTCTGGCTGTCATATGTTTAATACTGTCCAGTACTTTGTTCAGTTGCAGGCTAGTTACATTGTATGTCTTCTTGGTTATGTATATTGCTTTGAGGCTCTGTTAAAAGTTCACAAGAATTTACATCAATATCAAATGAAGGTACCTGCGTTGATACAGGTACTTGATGATGAATGGATTCAGTTGTGTCGCGGTTTCCTGATATGACTGCGATTGGTTGCGAGCTATTGTGACCGTCACTAAATTGATCACCTCGATTTGTCTCCCACGTTTAAGTTTCAACATCGCCCAATTTAGAACACTATTCCGTGATTTCTCCATAGCCATCGTTTTAACACTTGTGTCATTGTTTTGGTTATCATGAACTTTCTCTCCTGATGTAGATTATACATTGTCTCTCATTTCTTTTAGTTGTTCAAGTTGTGTTTTTTAATTGTCATATGTCCATGTTTTTCTCTTCGAGAATCCGGGGAATGGTTTAAAGGTCAGAACTCATGGTTCTTTCTATACTATTCAGCCTGTTCATAATACTCGTTTTCTTGCATTATTTGTTTAAATTCCATCATATTTGGAATCACAGTAAGATTGGTGTTATCAACACCATGTTGGTTTCCGTCTTTATTTGTGTTCAAAATGTTTTCACTGTGGCTAATCAAAGCTCGACTGGGATCCTCTAGTTTAGACCAATGTTGCTTTCTAACATGTGTGTGGCCTTGTATCACCGCTGAGTCCTACAAGGACGGGACAGCTGAATGGTGTAGTGATATTCATTTTTGGCATACTGTTTCTATAACTAAATTTTACATCAACTGTGTAGTTTGTTCATTCTGAGTGTGTTAGTTTCAGTAATAAATACTCGTTGTTAAGACTATCGCACTTATAATGGTATTAACAGTTTACTTCGTTGCATGGTAACGATTTATGAAACACGTTTCGACGATACCGGATATGTCTTGTAAAAATTGACAGAAATATATTCTACTATCGTTCTTGAAGGATCATAAGCTTCTTATATATATACATATATTTAAAGATCAAACGAGCTATTGTATACGTAAAATAAAGTTATGAATTGTTATCTAATCAGTTTGTGTTGATTCAGCATGGGCTTTGTTTCAATGTCGGTACTACAAGTCGCATGAAACTGTTTGTTTTGTTGTAGCTTTCACCAAGATGATACCTGTCAGTAATATTTACGATACTATCGGCAACCATTAAGACGTATTAGTATGCCAGTAATGCCGTTTTTACGAACGCATTTTACTGTCACAATCTACAGTTTAATGATTAAGCGACCTTATGGTAACCTTACGTTGTTGTTGCTGTGCTGAAGGACATGGGATCATGTATGTGTAAGCTATACACTATGTATGTATGTTTGTATATATGTATGTATGTATGTATGTATGTATGTATGCGTGTGCGTGTGTGTGTGTGTATGGAGTGATGGAATGATGGATGGATGTCATAGCAATACAACCAATATCGATATGAAAACTTATCGACTGCAACCAAGGAAAACCAAAGCAAGAGGACCGACATATGAAATCCATCAGAAACTGGATGTAAGACGAGGTACTTCCGAAGGTTCATCAGCAGAATATGAAATTCACCATCGGGATCACTAACGAAATCTAGCTAATAAACCTGATAAATTATGTTACAAATTTTAAATGTTAAACATATATAAAGCCTATCATCAAACTGTAACCTTTTTTTCAAATCGTCTTTAGAAAACCCGTTTTTTCAATATTCACTTTTGTTAGCTGTTCTGGTAAACACATTGTTAACGTCTATTTTAACTGTTCTTTTTGACTTTTTATTCCCAGAATATCCATATTGACATATAAGAAATGGATTAGTGACAACAAAACAGTTATACACACTAATGAGCATATTCAAGAGCAACGACCTTTATATCGTACAAAGAATCTCATTAAAAAAAAAATATTTAAAAAACGAGGGGCACGGTTCCTATTGTCTGCTAGACAATCTTGCCTCTAAACTCATCAAAGACCTCGTCAACCAGGAACCCAATCATTGTCACAATCTCATCGCAGTATAAATGACAGATATTATCTCAAAATAACGTTGTTTTATAATTTTTTTAAATCATACTGTACATGTTAGAAAAAATGGAAAATTTATAATTATCGTTTTCCTAGATATCAAGCACATCTTGTTATTTTTGCAAGAAGGCCTAATTAGGAGTAGTATATCTCCTTGTCCTCTTGACAGCTGTCCATCAAGCAGGCAAGGCACAACTAATCGATAATACGTGGACAATAAAACTGCCTATAGCTATATATGATGGTCATTTCTAGATTCAATCTACATTACTATTCGCTACAAAGTAATCCAGCATCGTGATGGACTTTCTCAAATTGTAAGTATAACATTGTAGATAACTTAACCTTTTAATTTTACATTATTAAGTAATTTCAACATGATTATGTCAAGTTTTAGCGATCGATTTTTTTAGTAAAGCTGTGTGAATACAAATTATATACTTTTTTTTTTAAATTATTATTTTTGCTCTTGTAATACACATTCGATCGAACAGCATACTCTTTGTCGCAGCAACAGAGTGCTAACAGTTCTTAGAACATAGAGACATTGAAAAGTGTGGGCATATCGACAGATCACGCTATTATAAATCATGATTTGCGTAATATTTGCGTTCGTCAATTAAGAGTTGATACTTCTGCAGAGGCCGACAGAATTGTGTCAGTGTATAAAGCGTGATATTAGACCTTTGATAATGTTGGCGACACGAGAAGATAAATGGTCTTTTGCCACAGTGGTAAATAACCATACAAAACAATGTTTTGTTTATTGCACTACAGTGACAAGTTGCTAAATGGCTTATAAAGAGAATATTTTGCAAACATTTTTTTTATAAGATAGATCATAACACACAGAATATGACATATTGATTTAATTTCATTACCTGCGATTACAGAATTTGACCTAAATGTTCACCAGCTCAATTCCATGACACCACGAGAACTAAAATGAAACAGTTTTAAAATATCTTCAGATGTTAAAAGTCAATAAAATCAAAAACCATATCTAAAATATTCCACAGGTATGTAGAAGTGTAGGATCAGTGAAAAGTGCCTATAACACACTTATAAGGTTAACCATTAACACCTGTGAATACAACTACATGTATTAATTTATACTTAGAGTAAAATACCAGGTAAACTATACCAGAAGAAGTTCAAGTCACGGACAACCTCGGAAAGTGATAGTCCACCAGCAGATTCACCGAGCTTGTGACGTAAAAGTAATCACTAAACCAGTATATGCTGTCTTTATTTTCAAATAGCTGATGTTTCTAAGTAAATATCCATCTACTGTATACGTTTCATGCCAGAAATTCTTTGTAGTTTAGGGATCTCCACATCGCTGCCAAAAACTGTAGCTAAGTATCTGTAACTGTTTTCTCCCGCACGACTATAGCTTTGAAAAAAACATTTCTGAATAGAAAACCATACCTTGTGAGAAATATGCCACAAATGTTTCATTCAAATTATTTTCAAAAAGTAATTAAGGGGAAGTATTTTTATTAGCAGTCTGAAAAGGAACCATTGGATGCTGCTGTTTAATTATTTTTGAAGGGAGAGGGGAACTAATTCTCCAGTTAACAATTAGGAAATGTTGGCTATATACCCCTTTTTTACTTTGTTAGTAAAGCTTCAATAATGAGCGTTTATTAAATATTACGACGTCCTTTCCTATTTCCTGATGATAGATTGCCTGCTAATATATTGCAGTAAAAGGTTATTATTTTTTTCATTTCAACAAATTTTATTGACAAAGTTGATACAAGTCAATTGGATGGAATGACAGGCAAAGCCTATATAAATTCTCTCCAGCGGTGGCTAAATTAACGGATTCTGTTATTTTTATTTTATTTAATTATTACATCAATTTTGAAATGAAAATTATAAAAACAAAAAAAAGGGATGAACTCCTTCTTAAATAACATAACTGAAATGCAAATACATTCACACTTCTAACATCACACACAAAACACTTCCACAGGTACAGTATTATTTATTTTTACAACATTTTACAATGTATATAAGCTATATAGCTATCAAATCACACAGATATTGGCAGACATTGACCAAAAGCCCATGTGTAAATATATGCACAGGTCACAGTCGCCAAAGCTGTTAAGTTATTAGAATTTTATATGCAAACAGATAGCTAGTCTATGTGTAATTCAATGTATAAGATGGAAACTGTAAAACAATAATTCACCAATGTTAGAGAGATCATTTGTCAGAACTTGTGCTGCAAGTGCTGGGTTTTCATCTATAATTACATATAAGGAGGTGTCATCTGCAAAAAGCTTAATATTAGTTGAAACATTGTCAGTAATGTCATTAATATAAAGGAGAAATAGTAAAGGTCCCAGAACAGATCCCTGAGGTACCCTGCATTTATACCCTTAAACTGTGAGTGATAACCTTCAGTGGTGACTCTTTGCAATCTTTCAGAGAGATAATTTTCAAACCATAAAAGTAAAGTTCCATCAATTCCATACGTTTTAAGTTTATGTAAGAGACCTTTATGCCACACCCTATCAAAAGCTTTGCTAATATCACAAAAAATAAATCTGAGCTCCTTCCCCTGGTCCATATTGCTAACAATTTCATTATAAATAAATAGTTGTTGGTTAACAGTAGAATCACCTGGTATAAAGCCAGACTGGTGCTTAGTTAAGATAGAATTTTCAATTAGATAGTTGTAAAGATTTTTGAAGACAATTTTTTTCCATTATTTTACTGAAACATGAGGTTATTGAGATTGGTCTATAATTTAAAAAATCATTTGATGAACCCTTCCCTTTATATATAGCATTTATATTTGCTTGTTTCCATCTATTTGGTAATATTCCTGATTCAAGTGTTTTATTAAATAAAAGACAGAGGGGTAATGCAAGAGAGTTACTCAAATTGTTTACAACTTTAGGAATTACACCATCAGGGCCAGGGGGTTTATTTACATTAAGAACATTAATTTGGTCAGATACATCTTGTTCAGTGATATGAATGTTAGTTAGTGAGTATGGAGTATAGGGCTGTGCATTGGTCATCATGTTCAAGAGGAGGAATAGAAGAGGATTTGTTGGAGAAATTAGTAATAGATTTTGCAATCTTCCACCATTTGTCTGGGGAGACCATTCATACCATGTTTCATTCCTGAGTATACGAAATCTTTCCCTGTAGTGCTGATTATTTGTTACTTGAGCTGTTTGAAAGCATAGGTCTTCGAGTAATACATATATATTACCATCTTCGCTAGCCAAGGGTTCGCTTCGTATACACTATAATACATCCATCATTGTATAATACACTTGCAATGGTCATTAATATCAATATAGAGCATACATATGCAGAAAAGATAAAACATTAAAAATAAGAATGTTTTGATCGATTAAATAGACATACCAGTAGTGAAAGTATAAGAGAAAACATGTATGTGAAATATCTATGTCCACAAGCCCCTGTGATCAACGCAATAACGCCTGCAATTAGCTATACTAAACGAAAAACACCACTGGAGTATCATTTGCAACAATTCACAATCGCGTAGTCGTCTTTCTATTGCGTAGTGCATAGAGATAACGGGCTGTTTTATAAATTAAATCCAGCCGATCAACAATAGGTAGAGACACGTAAACATTATCTTGGTGTTTGTACAAGCGCACGCGGAAAGCGATCGTGTTGATTTCACGTGTATTTCATACGTGTAGCTAAATAAAAAAATGAGTATAGGAGAAAGAGGATGTGTAGTTGCTATGGATAATTTATTGAAGTGATAGGATTTTAATATTCACTTGAACGGTAAGTTCCAATAAAATACGTACGTGTACATGAAAAGGACTAAAGTATACGTACGCGTACGAAACACTATAGTTCAATGTCATGCGTAGTTATTAGTGAGCACATAGTTGCTCATGCATGTAAACATACAGTGGCAGTAGAGTTGAGATTGCATGCGCCTATAGAAACTAAAAATGAAACAAAAAATACTGGATGAATGAGTTTCTTTCTTTTTTCAACATTACACCATATACATGTAACTATACAAAGTGAAGTTCAGGAAGAGTAAGTAAGATAAGATATAGAACATCTTAGGCTAGACGTTCAAAATATTAGCATAATGGTTGTTAAAATTTCTCATACCCTTGCAGGTGACATTTCTATGAATCTTGGGTCTCTACACGTGTATAGTGATCTTTATGTTCTTATTAAATTGACATACATTATAAAGGGTTATAACATACATAGTTTTTATGTGTAAACGCAAAGGGCATATCATACAACACTGGCATATATTACAGATAAGTCATAATGATAATTTCATATAAAATATTATGTATGATAGAATAACTTTATACTGAATGTTCATACCAAATAATGCATGTTATAATGTTTTGTTAAATATATATATATATATCATGCATGTAGAACATTTATAACCAGTACAACCAGGATCAAAACATGATATTAAAGAGATATTTTGGTCACTGATTAGATGCACACACGTGCATCAATAGATTCATATTATATCACTTACAGAATGCTTTTTTTATATATTTATTTATAGATTTCACTATAAACAAAGATAAATGGATAATAGCTGAAGTATGTGTTGTATACTTCAGCATACACATTGAAATTACAGTAATACTGAAACACAAAATATAGTAAATATACATGTACTTGTGTTTTTTGTATAGTGTATCTTCATTTGTCACAATACAAGTTCCATGTCATCAGCATATACATGTAGCCTACTCAGAATAGTAATACTCATCAAATTCATAAAACAAAGACTGATATTTCGTCAAACATAATACTGAATATAAGGTCACATAATTATTTAACCTGGGAAAGAGAGTCAAATCGGTTGGCTGAAGTGAATGAGGCTGTAGTATCAGGCTTATGTTTGGGTTTGTTGGGATGTGTACGTTGACCGTGTTGAGAGGCTAGAGTTCTGATACGGGTTGTGGGATCGTGTCGGTGTTCTTGTTGGGGAGGGTCGGGGTAGGAATCTAACTCGCTAAGGTGGGTGTCTTGGGCTTTGGTCCCACTACTATGCCTGATGAGAATTCTCCCTTCGTTGGTCCATGTTCCAGATATGGCTCCTGTTGATTTTAAATAACGAGCTTTGGAGAATACCATCGCTCTCTGCTTCGTTAGGGCCTCGTTGACAAATAACTTGTATGTACGTTGATTGGAGGGTGAGGATCCATTACTCCTGTCCGAATCTTTGGCAAAAAAGTGGGAGTCTGGCAGCGTACACGGAACCACGTACACGGTACGAGATAAATCGGACAATGATGTCACGAGGGAATTGACCAGACTTGGGACCCACTCTGTGGGATCGGCTTATATCACTCTCCGTTACCATCACACCAAGAAAAGAGTAACATACATCATTAATAAGAGTATCAGTGCTTTCGTGTTCTTCCTCAGGAATACCTCGGAACTTTAGACAGTTTCTCCGGGAATATTGTTCTAGATCGTCCTGTCTCTTATGGAGATCAGCTAGTTGTTTCTGTATGTCAGTGATCCCAAGTTTAGAAATCAATGTGTCCTTGAAAAGGTCATTACTCAAAAGTTGAGAAAAAGATTATTAATGGTCTTCGATATATGAATTTTGCAGTCTTATTTAAAAATTTGAATTAAAATTTCTACTGCAAGTTCCTTTATAAGCATTACCATAAGAAATTGCGTTTATATAGCTACATTTGTGCATGAACGCAATTGGATCAGCATTATTTTGAAGCTTTTCCTCCCGCTTCGAATAACATGAGACAACCGTTAGATGCAAACATTTTGGTGACGTTAGGCTGTTTCAGGAATCTTGTTTGCAATGACGATAGAAACAAATCAAAATCAAACAAATAGGAAATCTCTGTATTTAGATTTAAAATAACTAAAAATGTATGACGAAATATATGGAATGAATGCCGTTATTATTTGTAAAAATGCCGTTCAATCTTAATATATTGTGGCCTCTCATAAACTGTTTTATTGCATATCTTGTAAGAGCGCCAATTCATCAATGTGCTAATCTGTTAAAATTCAATAACATGCTGAAATTTGTATCCGCTAAAATAAGTATTCTTGCAGTTTAATACTTTTAGTTAAAATCTGTATTACTGAACAATAACTGAATCAATGAGTACACACTGTAATTTCAACAGATATTTCATTTTTATAGCCCGAGTTAACACCAGACTTAGACATTCTGACATAAAGATGTCTGGTGTGGGGCCAGAGCACACTCCTATTTGAAAACGTAGAATTCTCCGACCTACGGGCTATGACGGACTCTGTACGAAGAGGGATAAAGAGATGATTCACGTTTGCAATAAGATGTGATTTATTCGCTAGGCTGATACTTAGAAGATTAAAGAGAAGCAACACCCGACCTGAAGGCCAGCCATGTTTAGCTTTACGCGCCCTAGATGTTCTTTTGATGTACACCATAGTATCAAACTAGCCCCTTATCTCATCCAGAAAGTGGCGCATACTGAGGTTTCGGTTTGTCATGACATGTTACAGGGGTGCAGAGAAGCGTTAGTGAGGATGACTAGTTACAAAATAAACCTATCACACAGAAACAAAATCACAGACAATGAAAATAAGTTGTTAATCGATGTAGTTAATTATGCCGTAGATTAAACTGGTATTTACCCTACTTAAATCACAGCTTTGAGTTTTGGAAATCTTACTCTCGGTCGATATCAGGTCCAGATCATTTCACTCATCGTCATCATCATCATCATCATCATCATCATACAATCATGGTCATCATGCAATGAGTGCCCACAGCAGCACCCCCCACAATAGATGTCGTTATCAGTGTATATCGTATCAATATCAACTCGATCAATAACAGTATAATGTCTTTATCAACTCATCATCACTAATCTGCACAATAAATGTCATCATCTGCACAGTCATTTAGCTCAACCCATCATCAGCATCCTCAATTTTACCATGTTAAGATATTTCTCATCAGCATTGGCCGCCATTGAACCACACTGCGTCCTCATTTCTTTAATCGGTTCACTCAATACTTAGCATCTACACACTCAACGGCATTAAACTCGTTCAGTTTCATTATGAGGATGATCAGCATAGCATATTTTCTTTTAATATCCTTTTACATGTATACAAATTACGACAAACACTCCACATCATGATATTTTTTATACATATAACTACAAGTAAACTTGATTACAGAACCAAAGCATTGAAATTTAATTTAAAAAGCACTGACAGATATCTCCACTCCTATACGCTTTCACTCATACACACTCTCATACACTCTACAAAAAGATAAATTCCTTTGATTGCTTTATCTTAAGTATATGACATTGTTGAAAAGGATGGAAAGAAAAGCAATAAAGAAGAAAGGAACAAGAAAAGGAATGATAGGCATAGATATATCTGTTGCAAAATATTATATTAATGACTTCTAGGGAAAGATACCAGTGACAGGGATGTTGTTCATATAATACTTACGGGTAGTCGTTCATGAGAGGTGTTCCATGAATAACTTTGTGGCATTTTTTGGCAACCCCACCTAGGCTACCTAAGGTTTTTAGTCATATTTTGATGGTAGTTGCTACTATATTTGGTATATTTGCAACTACTTTGTATTTATGTGTTTTTTTAATGAAATCATAAGTTTTTGATAGAAGCCACATTGTGGCTTTATCAGTAAAATAAATATAATGTGGTGGCCATTTCACTCACATTTCTTGTTTGAGTTAAATAAATTTATTACTTTCCAGAATCAGCAAAATATATTGCCATGGTACTGTACTTATTCATAAATAACATATTTACAAGTACACTTTAAAATTTAGATACTTCTGCATATAATATTCACCTTTAGCAGTTGTACAGTGTAATGGTCCTTGATTTTGAAAATAAGAATGTTGTTATTCTGCATACTGTTGTTACACCTAGAACTGTAGATGGATTGCTAAATTATCAAAAATATTTCGTTGTCGCTCTCATTAAATCGTTCTATTTGTGTAAACAATCCTGATATGAACGTGATTTTATTGTATTGAAAAGGAATTAGCAATGCATGTAAAAGAGATTATTTTGCAAAAAAACGAACTTCTTGGCATTTCCATTATAACTGCACTATAGTTTCTTCAACTTGGTTACAGAAAGTACATAGAGGATTTTCTGAGATACCTACTTTAGATAAAAGAGTTTGTTCATGACGTCACAATATTTGTAGAAGTAAATACGATATATATATATCAATGAACAGTAGACGTGACGTTAATAATCATATCGGCAATACAAGATATACTCCGTCAAGGTCTTTCGCACAATTAATGTTGCCATGGTGAGTATTGACAGTCGTGTCCGGTTTTGATTGTTCTTTCTGTAGTACCATTGTTGTCTTTTATTGTCAACTTTACCTGATATGATAGCATTGTTCTAAAATGTATCTGTATTTCGATTTTACAGGCTCCATATGTCCTGTATTATTTGGTCAAGTATCTCTCAATTCGGTCCAAGTCTACAGCTCGTCTCAGATAAAACCATGTCGATACTGACCAGGGACTGTGACAAAATACTTTTCAATTGCGAAACCAACTATGTCTGCCACTGTGATCCGCTGTGTACTTATTATAACGACTGTTGTTTTGGTGCCCCAACAAAGAAATTAGCCGGGGATCAGCAGCCACACTACGCTGACATTTCAGATTGTCAAGGAATTGAGTTTAGTTATGGAGATCACACCGGCGAAGATCACATAACTATGATTTCGAAATGTCCGACTACATGGCCGAACAACAGCGTTAAGGCACGATGTGAGATGAGCAAGAACAACGGTAGTGTTTTGGACTTTGCTCCGGTTTCAAATGCAAATGGCGACTTGACATTTAAGAACAGATTCTGTGCCACATGTAACGGTGATCTTGGCTTGAAAATGTTCGATTTGGAAATACAATGCCGAACACATTTCATATTTGAACATCGGCTTCCGTTTACAGAAAGCATTGGTAATGCAATGTCCATGAGGTCTTGTTCATATCGATATATTCTAGACAAAGTGGTTCAAGTGCGTCGATGTTTCAATCAAACTTTAACTTCGCTCATTCATCAGGAATTGACGATAAACATTACTGCTTGTCACCATAGTAACCTTGGACCCCTACTGATATTTACCAAGGACAATCAGTATATGTTTAGAAATCGAGAATGCGCGAAACACGTAATCAATATTTTCAATTCCAGTACTGTTCACTGCTTTAGACAAGGCAAAAGACAATCAGGTTTTACGTGTGGGGGTGTTATAAAACTGTCCAAGCTACATAATAAAGTTTTGTCGAGGGGAGCAACTTACTGTGGAGAAATAGAAATATATTTATCTTCTAAGGTAAGTTTGCCAAAAAAAATCAAAGTGAAGATTTAAAAAAAAACTGTTCACTTATAAATAAAAGTTACAAGAAAATCCGGACTCAATTTTCCGGAATATACACTTCCGTTGCACTGCCTTCTGATAACGTATAAAAAGCGTCCCATTCCTCACAGTTGCATTTCAGCTTTATAAGAGAAAAGAAACTCCGTTGTATATGCCTATTTCAAAACAGCACACACGCCCTTTTATTCAAAATCGTATTAGGTCGTCAATTTTGGCTAACTGAAATGTACAAGCTTAAACTTTATTTCACGTGACAACATACGTAGTGACATCAGGTAACAATGCTTTGTGACGTCATCTTCCGTTGTGACATCATAGTACATGGCAATTGTTTCCCTATCTGAAACAGGAATAATGTATTTCCAAGAGAATCATATGGTTTCCTTGATATAGGCCTAATATCCAAACGTTTTGGGAGAAGGTCCCTTAACTCAGGTGAACCTCGTGTCTTTCTACAATTTCAAAATTAACTACCTGACTAAGCTGGATAAATATAATAATCAACCATGTATAATAAATCACAATTGGGCGATGTAAACAGAATTTGCTTCCGTACTAAGTTTTGACTTTATATTCTCAGTCACTCTACAGGGGCATTGCATTCACACAAGAGAAATACCATATCTCTACCAGGAAACTCAGTCCACAATAATATTTATAATGAAAACATCACTATTTCAGAAAATGATCGCGACATTAATTTTGCACTTCTAAAATATAAAAAGTTATAGAATATGTTTGCTTATGACAACCTGGAGTTATTCTTCGAAGAAAGGAAAATGTGGGAGAAAAAGAGAGAATTAGAAAGCTTAAGTAGCAGTGAAGGGATGAATTTTATAAATAAAAATGACGATCGTTCACAAATCGATGTCTTGATATAGAGCTAATATACAAATAAAAGTCCAAAATATTTATCATAACTTTACACAAAGTACCTAAGTTAATTACTCTAAATATACAAGGGCGTAAATTAATTTTATGTGCATTTTATGGCGGTTTGGCATCACTTGTAAACATGTAAATAACAATATAACAGTTGTGTTTCTATTGCTTCAGGACGGGTGCCAGGATCTACATTGTCCATACAACTTTGTTCCGTTCTTCGGCGAATGTTTAAACAAGAGCGCTATTACTAACGATACAAACGGTGTGACGTTTGAGTTTTTATTCCAAGCCAATGACACAGTTACAACAGATGTCTACGACGCATTTAGAAAGGCATTGGATCCTGTTTTGAAACCTGTCAGTGAACTAAACTTTAGCTTTTCAAATACTATTTTCAAGGCATTCAATGGAAGTAATAGTAACAATACAAAAAGCTGTACTTTATTAAGATTGATTTTGGTTTTAAAATCAATGGTTAGCTTCAACACCACTTTCCGAGCATATATGAAAACTAAAGTGAAACAACATTTAAGAGTCTTTTCAACTACTGAAATGAACGTGCTGTTTGAATACATCGAAAACATTAATGAAAGTACGTGTAAAATAAAGACGGCTCTGGACAATTCGAGGCATATCCTTTCAAACTTTGATACTTACCAAAACCAGCATGTCCCTTGCCCCGCCGTGCTAGCTCATCGATATAATGGAACAAGCGGAACCGGAAGTACCAATGGAAGTCATGTCATGCGCAATTTGTATCGTATCCCGTCAACAATGACCAGTATCAACAAGGACGACATTGTTGAAATTGGTCATGAATATTACGTATGTACTCACACTTACTTCGCAACTTATGTACTTTCTTCAGCCGGAAGCAGCTGTTATGATGCTGGGTTCGTTACCACAATGGTTACTATATGTGTAACCATATTGCAACGTTTTGATGTAAATATTGTATGACAATTGATATCAAATGTTGTCAGGGCTTTGTGGAATTGCCTCTGGATACGAAATAAACAAGTTTTTCATCAGATCATGAAAATGAAACGGTACAACATTGTTTATCAGATCCATTTAACAGAAATAGTACAACAGCACGTACGTTGTGCATCAGATCATTGAACAGAAATAGTACAAAAGCATGTAAGTTGTTCATCAGATCATGGAATAGAAATGGTACAACAGCATGTAAGTTGTTCATCAGATCATTGAACAGAAATAGTACAAAAGCATGTAAGATGTTCATCAGATCATGGAATAGAAATGGTACAACAGCATGTAAGTTGTTCATCAGATCATTGAACAGAAATAGTACAATAGCATGTAAGTTGTTCATCAGAACCATGGAACATAAATAGTACACCAGCACGTAAGTTGTTTATCAGATCATCGAACAGAAATAGTACAACAGCACGTAAGTTGTGCATCAGATCATTGAACAGAAAAAGTACACCAGCACGTAAGTTGTTCATCAGATCCATGGAACAGTAATAGTACAATAGCATGTAAGTTGTTTATCAGATTCATGGAACAGAAATAGTACACTAGCACGTAAGTTGTTCATCAGATCCATGGAACAGTAATAGTACAATAGCATGTAAGTTGTTTATCAGATTCATGGAACAGAAATAGTACACTAGCACGTAAGTTGTTCATCAGATCCATGGAACAGTAATAGTACAATAGCATGTAAGTTGTTTATCAGATTCATGGAACAGAAATAGTACACTAGCACGTAAGTTGTTCATCAGATCCATGGAACAGTAATAGTACAATAGCATGTAAGTTGTTTATCAGATTCATGGAACAGAAATAGTACACTAGCACGTAAGTTGTTCATCAGATCCATGGAACAGTAATAGTACAATAGCATGTAAGTTGTTTATCAGATTCATGGAACAGAAATAGTACACTAGCACGTAAGTTGTTCATCAGATCCATGGAACAGTAATAGTACAATAGCATGTAAGTTGTTTATCAGATTCATGGAACAGAAATAGTACACCAGCACGTAAGTTCCAAGGAACATAAATAGTACACCAGCACGTAAGTTGTGCATCAGATCATTGAACAGAAATAGTACAACAGCACTTAAGTTGTGCATCAGATCATGGAACAGAAATAGTACACCAGCACGTAAGTTGTGCATTAGATCCATGGAACAGAAATAGTCCACCAGCAGGTAAGTTGTGCATCAGATCATTGAACAGAAAAAGTACAACAGCACGTAAGTTGTTCATCAGATCCATGGAACAGTAATAGTACAATAGCATGTAAGTTGTTTATCAGATTCATGGAACAGAAATAGTACACCAGCACGTAAGTTCCAAGGAACATAAATAGTACACCAGCACGTAAGTTGTGCATCAAATCCATGGAACATAAATAGTACAATAGCATGTAAGTTGTGCATCAGATCATGGAATAGAAATAGTACACCAGCACGTAAGTTGTTCATCAGATCCATGGAACATAAATAGTACAACAGCACGTAAGTTGTACATCAGATCCATGGAACAGAAATAGTACACCAGCACGTAAGTTCCATGGAACATAAATAGTACACCAGCACGTAAGTTGTGCATCAGATCCATGGAACATAAATAGTACAATAGCATGTAAGTTGTGCATCAGATCATGGAATAGAAATAGTACACCAGCACGTAAGTTGTTCATCAGATCATCGAACAGAAATAGTACAACAGCATGTAAGTTGTGCATCAGATCCATGGAACAGAAATAGTACAACAGCACGTAAGTTGTTTATCAGATCAAGTTAAATCGGCGGGAAGTTGAGTGTTCACTGCTGTATAAATATAAGCTCTGCTTTGAGCGTTCCGCAAAGGGACTATTATCAGCTATGTTAAAATTACGCAGAAGCCTGCCCCCTCACAACTTTCGTTTCAGTCTGAAATATCGTAGCACTTCAGACACGATTATACTATACACATAGCCATAAATTCTGATGCATAGACCATATGGTCATTTGATCCCTTCTTTGAATATGTTCCACCACATATTTAGAATTGATATTTTGTCACTAGTAGTTCATTAGCTAGTCCTTTTATAGTCAAAATATCTTGGTATACAAAAGTTATAACATACTTTTATTCTAAGATGAACACAGTTAAAGAGGGTGGATGAATCTACATGGTTAACATGTATGTGGTCAGATAAGAACGACGAACAAAATTAATTTAGAACGCTACGTAAAATTACGTTTTGTGTAAATTGAGACTTGGTTGCCTTTACTGATCGAGACTAACATACCATTGGAAGAGAGGAACTGTCCGTTCTGTCCAAACACCGTTGAAAATGAAGAACATTTTCTGTGTGATTGTCTACTTATGACAACATTAAAGGAGAACTAGTCAATGTGACAATAGTACAGAACGATAATTTTGCTAATCTCAATAGTCATCAACATTTTTTATTTCTTATGCAATCTAATGACTTACTGTTTTTACTAGCAAAATCGCTTACCCTCATGTTTAAATAGGCGTTAACATAACTGAATCGAGTCATTTCGGTACATATATAGCAACTATTGTACATACACTGCAGGAGGTGTAACAGCGTAGCCGAATCGACATCAATTTTGTGGACAACTCGTACACATTTTATACCTTTTGTGTACATACGCTTCACTGGTCATTTGTCTGACGAAAGTGACAGAGTACATACCGTATATATCGCGTACTAGTCATCGAAACGTCACATAGAAACACGTATTGGTTGTGTAACAAGAACTTTTCTTTATCCATACTTACCAACCTGAAGAAAATGTTTAGAAATAGGCGTCAATATAGTTTTAATAATTAGGTAAAATAAATCTTAATGTGTAAATTATATAGATAATGAGAAAGTGTTTCATAAGCCGATTACGGCTGGGCATTAATTTTAATCTTGACGTAATTTTTATGATACTATTTAATCAGCAATGTATATTTATATCTGTATTTATTACATGTGATGTGATGTGATGCTTGACACTGAAATAAAATATCTTTTGATTGATTGATATTGATTGATTGTTTTGTTCAATTCTCATTTTCCTCTGCAAATACAAAATTGGCGTCGTGACCAGGATACACTAATAGTTGTGTCTTTGGTGGCGAGGACTTAGTAAAACGAGAGAGGAAAGTAGCGAAAATATAGACTGGTTTGATCATTGACGACCAGATAGCTTAATCGTTGAATAGATATCACTTTTTCTGGTTAGCTTTATTTATCACATAATGACTGTGTTATCCAGGTAATATACCCATGTCATATTTGTTTGTGTATTAACCCATGTAATATGACATATCAGCCCTGTGATTGGTTGTAAGTTTTGATTGTATCAATTGTGACATAACGTCTAGGACAAGTACATGACGTCACAGCCTTACGCACTGGAGTCAAAATAGTGGCTTTTTACATTTCAAAGTTGCATGCAAATTGTCGTTTTACACGAATAAATGCCACACGTCGTGTTTATTTGATAGAAATGATCTTACACTCATTTTCATTTCATGTGTTATCACAGACAGGTAGCGTGTGTTATCACAGACAGGTAGCGTGTGTAATCACAGACAGGTAGCGTGTGTAATCACAGACAGGTAGCGTGTGTAATCACAGACAGGTAGCGTGTGTAATCACAGACAGGTAGCGTATGTTATCACAGACAGGTAGCGTGTGTAATCATAGACAGGTAGCATGTGTAATCACGGACAGGTAGCGTGTGTAATCACAGAAGGGTAGCGTGTGTAATCACAGACAAGTAGCATGTGTAATCACAGACAGGTAGCATGTGTTATCACAGACAGGTAGCTTGTGTAATCACAGACAGGTAGCGTGCGTAATCACAGACAGGTAGCTTGTGTAATCACAGACAGGTAGCAAGTGTAATCACAGACAGGTAGCGTGTGTAATCACAGACAGGTAGCATTGGAAGTGAAATAGTTATCTGGTGGTAAATAATGAATACTAGTATGTTACCCAAGTATTACATCTACTAGCTGGCGGTTAAATCACTATGACAGTGTAATGTACATGCTATTATAGCAAAGTGTAGACCGGAAATACACTAATATAGTGTGATTTATAATAGTGGCAATGATGTCAATTTTAACTAAAACAAGAAAATGCAGCAAAGCTGCCGGTCAACTATTTTTTTTATGAAAATGCCTAACTGTCAGTCCAACAACCTCGAGGGAACGGATTCTGTATACTAGAATTTCTTGAATTATAATCTTAATATTATTATAAATTGTAATTGGCATTTATTTTGTCGTTCAGAATATTCTGTTCTCGCTCAATATCCTTACATTTACCACTATTGCCACTCAAAAATTGTCCCACAGTGCGCAAATGTACATTTTTAAAAGCACGTTTAAATGTCAACATTCGATGAGGTAAAAACGTCATCTTATGAGAAAGAAAAGCAGTGATTGTTACATATATTTTGATGATGTCCATCTGATTAAAATATAAACCGTCCACTGGGTAAAAGCGTCAATCGGCACAGCCGCCCTCCTCGAATAATAGTTATTACTTCTCAAGACTGATTGAAGACTCATTTTGCCACAACGCTGGTATTTTGGTTGTTATCCCATATTCGTTTTATTCGTTTTGTACAAGTGAAATAATAAATTCGTATTGAACGGGAAAACCAAGTCTGTGTTTATGAAAGTTCTTATGACGTCACGCTTGACAACAATACAGAGCGACATTTTGGAGGGGTTTTACTGCAATTTTGCCGTTCGGTGCTATTCCAGACAAAAATGCGTGATATTAATAGCGTAGTTATGAAAAAAAAATGTATCCTGTATAGGTAGAACACACAACCACCTATTCAGCCTTCGCTTCGTCTAAAATTGAAACTGAAAATCTAAGCAGAGAATAGAATGTACCGTTTATATTGGACTATATACTAAGAGTGACGTCTTCACATATGTGAACATCTTCACTGCATTATGATATGTTTCTATCAAATGAAGAATGCGTGATATTTCACTTGTAAACGGTAATAAATACAGTTACCGTATGGTTTACTATCATATTTTTGTAGACAGTATGCGGCCTTATTTTCCCAGAAGGCTTTCACGCATGGGGAAGCACCGGAAGTGGACAATGTGTTTACAGATCAAACCCCGGCGGCTTTTCGCGCCACTATGGGGTTTAAAAAATGGAGCTATAAATGTAGAAGCATTTAATTTAAAATATGCTGCGTGGTATTTCTAATTATCAGTCCAGTAAACTCTTTTCTTCTTCTTCTTTTTCTACCCGGTAATGGATCCACTCCATCATATTAAAGGTCATACAGGAAAAGAGAGTGGGAACAGGCAGGGATGTGCACTACACATCCCTGGAACAGGAGCTAGGAGAGACGACATTTAAAGGTTTCCAAAGTTTCAGATGAGAACAGGTCTAGATCTGGTGGGACGTTGTTCCAGTCTTTGACAATTCTGAGAATAAAAAAGTATGTGTGGCAGTATGTATTAAAATGCGGAATGTGATAGGATAACGAGTGAGTGTGTCGTGTCTGTCGCAAATGTTGTGTCAGGTATTTTTCTTTTGTGATGGCTACAGGATTAGAAGTATAACACTGGATGTGCTATGGTATCTGTTAATGACAAGCCGAGCAGCCTTACGCCAACCATGTCCAATTTAAGTATGTCACCTTTTTGATATGGGTCCAACACGGTACAAGCATATTCCAAAGTCGGACGCACAAGATATTTAAATGTTTTGTATGCTTTTTTCTTCGTGGATTTAGAGTTAATTTTGAGGTTTCGACGAATGAAGCCAGTGGTCTTGTTAGCTTTACTAGTTATATCAGTAATGTGAGAATCCCATTTCAGATCCTTTTGTCAATGTCACGCCCATTTTTTTTTTTTTGCTTTATCAGTATGCTCTAGACATAGCCCGGGTTTCCTCTGGCCCTGACACCAGACCTTAAGGCATTTTGACAGATAGATGTCTGGTGTGGGGCCAGAGCGCACTCCCACACCAGACATCTGTCAAAATGTCTAAAGGGCTGGTGTCAGGGCCAGAGGAAACTCGGGTTAGCTCTAGACAATGACCACGAAGAAATAGTTATATTTGACTGAAATATTATTTTTCGTGATGGATCATATAATGTCACATTTTCGGGGGTGGTATTCCATTTTCCACCTTTTTCACCAAACTGCAAGCTTATCTAAATCCCTCTGCAGTGTTGTGGCATCCTCACTGAAGGTGGCAGTATTGTATACACTTGTAAAATTGTATCGTCGGCAAACAATCTGACCGAGGAGGAGAGACCAATGGGCATGTCATTTATATAATATTGTATTCTTCCTTCTTCTCCTAGCTTGTGCTGGTAGAGGGCCAGAAAAGTATCCAAGGTGGGTACACAGAGACCTCAGAATTGGTAACAGCTATATATACATTTGTTGCTGTAACAAATTCTTAGGTCCTTGTGGGTGGGGGTTCCGTAGCCACTTGCTTGCTTGTTATTGGTTCATTTGTGCAATTGATAGCGCACTTGCCCTTCACAAAGGCGGCCGGGGTTCGGTTCCCCGATCGGACGTGACAAGGTGTGGGTTTTCTCCGGGTACTCCGGTTTCCAGCCACAATATAAGACACCGCGCGCTAACGTCCGGGACCAACAAGAGTAATTAATATAAGTTAAAATAACTTTTTTCATCATTGATGTAAAATAAATGAACCTTATATGTAATGGTTCATTGGTCCACTGTAGTTGACACCGTTGTAAGCGTAGAGTCGCCTAATTCTTAATAAAGGTGCTTCTGAATGCAATCCACTCCACTTCCGGTTGTGTTTGGAAGCATTTTGAGTAGACATTTATAACTGTATACTAGTGAAAGGTAAACACATGTGTTAAAGGTGGTAAAAGAGTTGCACACTAATTTAATTTGAAATAAGGGTATTCAGTTATAAAATGGTATCACAGGCCAGTATAAATCCCAAGTATCAGAAAAAAATGGTTATTATACAATTTACTTAGTATGCACACATTATGATTAATTAATTTCAGACCTGGCAATGAAGTATACTTGAAAGTATACCGAGGCGGATCGGGGTGTCACCAGCGCACGTGACACCCCCTGCCCTTAACTTAAAAATAATAATAATATTTATATACTGGCATCCCCAAGCTCTGGTTTGTGTGCGCACTTTAACCTTAGGGCCTAATGTGTACATCAAGATTTTATGGTTTATGAAATCGTAACAAGCTTACCTGAATTAAGTATGTTTAGACTGGTGATTCCAGTTGTGTATTACACTGCCAAAGCCATCACCCCCTTCCCCTCCAACATGTTTAAACTTGGGTGTTGTTTACAGTTGACACTAGTTTTCAAGANAGTTTGCCTCATATATTAATTTACCTAGTATACACAATTCTTTAATATTATGGGCACTCAATAACTGGACGACTCTAAACACAGATGTTTTTTTCCAATAATAGCTTTTGATAAAACGAGATCTGAGATTTTGGAATTTAGAACAGACCCAATAAAAAATGAAATTCGTCCTCTAATTCAGAGGGGGAGTTACACCGTTTACGATATCTACGTTCTCTAGGTTTCCAACTTCTATAGCTAAAGAATGGGTAGATGGCGTATTTGAGTTAAACAAATGCGATATTTCTTTGGTATATATTTTGTGAGGTAAAATTGTTTCTCCAAAATCTATTATATGTTTATACAAAAAACATTTTGGAGAGTTTTCCACTGTGGCCTATAGGAATTGTATGCCTTGATCAAAAATTCTTTGTTTTATCAATGGTAATACCAAATTTTGCTGAGAGATACATGGATTTAACCAAACATCACTAAGACCTAGATTATTTAATTCATCTCTTACTGCTATAGCCCAGTTGAAATCATTTCTACTACAACACTGTAATAAAAACCTATAGGAAGTTGATATAATACAATTTTCAGATTCACTAATTGATATCACACCCCAGCATTAATTAAATGGGTGTGCGAATTATGATAAAGACTTTTGTACCTGTATGGTCTGTGTTCCGTAGTAGCCACAACTCACTTTTGTTGCAGTTTTGACAATCAAAAAAGTTAAAGAAGTGGTTTTTCCCAAAAACATTTCCAAGAAGGACAATGAACATCACAGTTTTAAGAAATTGAAATGAATAAAAATAACCGAAATTATAGTTACATATACATTGTATATTGATTTTTGTTTCATTTGGGACATTTTACTAAGAAAATAAAAAAAATACACTTTGAGAATTCGAAGGGACCCTTAAAAAAGGCCAAAATTGGTACAGTGTATCTTACTTTATTTGAGCATCATGACATGCGTCCAGAAGTGGTTTCATGGGTTTAAAAAATGCTATATTTAATTGGTATTAGCATGAATATTTAATTAATGCTGGGGTGTGACATTCCCTTGAACAAATAGCCAATAGGCCTACTTTCTAGGAACACAAGGACTATACATAGAAAGTAGGCCTATTGACTATTTGTTCACGGGAATGTCATTCGGAGTTACCTCCCTTCCATGTAGCTCTTTTGACAATAGAATTCGACGGTGCATCCACGAGTTCGGGTTTAGGACAACACTGATCATTGCACCTTCAACTTACTGACATGAGAGGGAAACAGTCAAAAAAACTTTTTATACAAATATTGTGATAACGTAGCGTCATTAGGGTAAGACAGTCGAGCAAGTTGATGTGTTGTCGAGACAGTGTCTGACAGTTGTCAGAGTTGTTATATAACCAAAGTAAGCTGCACATGAGCCGGTTTTTCAAAGTAAACTTAACTTATAGGATATAACAAAGCTACCTACTCGGGAATTGACGAAAAATGGAAACAGAAGATTATGAAAAATACAAAAAGTGTTCAGAAATGGTTGAGGAATGTATGAAAGAAGGTAAGATATTCCAGGGTTATTAGCTGCTTAGGACAGATGGAACACTAGCCTGATCGTCTGTCAATATTTACAATTTAGGTGTTTGAAATTCTGACTGTAAATAGTATACCCTTATATTTAGTCCCCTATGGGTGAAACCGGGGGGACTATAGGTTAAATTGTCTGCGTTCGTCTGTCCGTAATGGCTTACCATTTGCTTAATAATGATGTTCAGGTGCTAATTATATGCATAGAGGTTATTAAGAGGTCAGCACTGTGTATTGAAAATGGAAATTATTTTATTTGTTTTGAATTTTTGGCATGTTTTGGACTTAACTATCTTGGCCAAAATCTGCAGGTTAAAGTTTTGTAATGGTTCGATCACCGTTCACTTAATCAGGTTGGGGAAAACCACCAACTTTCGTATAATACACAAACTCGCCTATTATACGCAAGTTGGAGTATGGATTTGTTACTGAAAATATCCCAAATCGCTTTAACAGTATCTTTTGCAAGATATTATTAAAAATCCCATAAATTTACGTCAAGGTAAATAATATTTTGCTAAAAGATGTTTACTGAAAGCGTTGCCATGGCTACTTAAAAACTTTATGTAACTTTACCGGAAGTATTGCATCTATTTTTGGTACTTTCCCATGTGCAAATAAAGTTTATTTTTGCATTTGTATTATGTTTCATGACTGAATAAATGCGACTTGGACAAACAATTGGAAAAAGTTCAAATTAAAGTGATTTTGGTTATTTTTAGTAACAAATCCATACCCCTATTGGCGTATGATAGGCGAGTTTGCGTATTATACGCAAGTTAGTGGTTTTCCCCGACCTGTTAATGATACTTTGATAGTGTTAGGATGCTGGTTTTATGTACAGAGGTTCTTTAGGGGTCTAGCATATAATGTTGCTTAGTCTGTTGGGGGCGAAGGTAGGGGACACATTGATTCATCAATACCCACAGATCACTTGTTTTAACTTGGATATGTATCTCAATTTACAGTCAGAATTTCAAACACCTTTGGTCAATATATACACCCATAATATAATAATATGGGTGTATTGAAAAAACGAGTCTAGTACCTGTGGAGTGTGGATGGCATTTGGGCGGATATTGTCTTATATTTTCCCTTTCCATTCCGGATTACGGGAACATTCCAGATTACATAATTTGTTACAGGTGTGTTTGAACCTATCTTGGTGTGCACAGAGTAATGTTAGACATGTTAAAGATTTATATTGACGTGTAAAAACTGCAACCCATGTAATTCAATTAGATATTCATCTTTAGATCTTTAGCTTGACAAAGGGACCAGTCGGTCTTGAAACGTTGTGACACGTTTAAAACGTACAAATCCGAGTTTGTGTAAAATTAGAACTTTGAATACTTGATATCAACCCAATTAATTGTATAACCACAGGTTACTAGCCTCGTCTGTCAATACATCAATAATTTGTTTACATACATATATGGGGTTTTTGACAGACAAGGCTAGTACCCGTGGTATAACTGGGTCGTTAACTGTCAACCAGGTACCTCAATTAGTTAGAATGTCTGTTAAGAAAATGGAGGTCCTGGGTTTGATTCCAAGTCTGGATGTGCATCTTATCTCTCCTGTTACATGAACATTGGGCCTGTAACCAGCCTTTTTTTCAAGTACTAGTTGTACATTTGTTAAAGGCCTAGGAATACTCATACCTGGGTTTTAAAACATGTTGTATTTGGGATATACTGTAGTAGATGTAGAGAAAAGGAGGGAGGAATGTAGCGGAACTGGACTATAGCTGTGTCCGTCTGGATTGCCACCTACTAGGTAGATCACAGGTACTAGCCTCGTCTGTCAATACATCAATAAAAGTGGTTGTGGTGACAGACGAGGCTAGTACCTGTGGGTAGATCAATTTGTGTGAGCGTCCATCTAGAGTCCAGAGGCCCCCAGTTCGAATCCCAGTCTGGCTGTGCAGTTTTCCTGGTCTGCTACATATACAGTATTTATATCAGTCATTATTTGGAGCAGTCGTTCCACGCAGCAGCAATCACTGTAAGCTGCTTCACATGACTTTGGGACGTAGAGAAAAGTTGGTAAGAATGTAGTGGAACTGGACTGGGTCAATTGTTAGAGCATTCATCTAGTGTAAAGGTCCCAGGTTTGGATCCCAGCCTGGTTGTGCCATGAACAATACACTGGTTTATTGTATTGTACCATGTACAATACACGGGTATATCATATTATACCTGATGTACAATACACAGGTATATTGTATCATACCATGTACAATACACAGGTATATCGTATTGTACCATGTACAATACACGGGTATATCATATTGTACCAGGTACAATACTGAGATGAAATATTGCTGTATAACAATGTTTTTTCAAAAGCATATTTTTATGTATCTTCTAAGTTCTTTGCAAATTACTTCAAATTCTAACAGATATGCCAATAATCATAATGCAGGCTTTTAATAGTTCATATTTTGTAATCGATGGTTGGTTTGACAAAAATCTTAAAACTATTTAATCCATATTGTATATGACTAAGTTTGATAACATTCTGACAACAGCTTTTTATAAAATTTAGCACATCTTTATTATGACAATATATCGGGATACTTAATGCAATATATTCATTCTGTATTGCAATATATAGAGGATATTTAATGGTGTTGTCAGTAATAACAAAAATATTTCACGAGTGTGGCCACACCAGTGAAATATATTTGTTATTACTGAAAACACCATTACATTTTCTATTTATTACATTTTTAAAGCATAAAACATGAGAAATGTNTTTAAAGCATAAAACATGAAAAATGTAATGCATTAAAAAGGGCGGGAATCAGGAGCATAATAATAAGCGCCATTTCCTAATGACGTAACACTAGACAACAAGGCTGCGCACCATTTTGAATGGGATACTCAACTCAATTCCGACGTTTTCTGCTGTTTTCTGGTATTAGTGTTTATAAAAATGTTATTAATTGTATATTTATATAAATACTTAAATGTGGTTACCAAACTTTTACCATAACAACCACTTATTTTACTGTCGCTTCATTTGAATCTGAACAAAACATCGTTGCCTTTGAATGCATCGAATAAAAGATACCGTTATGATTGGTCAATATCAAAAAGTGATATTTTCACACTGTGAAAATATCACTTTTTATATTTTTCACAGTGTGAAAGATATCTTATCAAGTTGATAGAATCCGATATTTCACTGGCAAAAGTGTAATAAATCATGATACACTCTTGGCATATTGTGACGCCCCTAGTTAAAGCGTCACTGTCACAATTCACAATTGACCTGTTTTGAAGAAAAATGTTTGTACAAGATATCTCACAAACCCCTCAATAAATTTAGTTTATAGTAACAGGATAGTGATGATATGTAAGTAGTCTAATTGCAACATTAAATTGTACACACCTGGTTAGATTTTGGAGGTCATAAGTCAAGGTTAAAGGGGCAAAGGTCACAGACAAAGTGTCCATCCGCAGACACAATCTCCATTTCCTTCAGAAACACAACCACTTGTTAGCTGTTTTTTTCATGGGAATTTTGCGAGTATATCATATTTTACTGGTGATAATTAGCCAAAGGGGCCTGTGCTTCAAAACATTTCAAAAGTGGGGGGTGGGCTTATAACCGGATATGATTCTGTGTTTTACACTATGGTACGTACACCATTTTGGTTCCAGATATCACAACTTACCAAAGTTCATTTTATTTCACGAAGTAATAAAATTCATTTGATACTGATTTCTTGTCTTACAGATAGGCTGCTAAGCTTGTTAGTTGATGAACTGCAGAAAAACAAATGGTAAGTAAAGGTGTTGTACCACAGCAGAAAAATCAAGGAAACTATAGGAACCATCGGCAATTTTCAGGAAATTGTAATCAATATAAAACAAATAAGAGGAGCCGTTGTATGTAAAATTGATAGAAACTGAAAAAAAGGAGGGGATAATTTCAGTTTTGAGGGGGCCAGGGCAAATAGCACAACACAAACTGCCTGTGATTTATTTGTAATGATAAATGAGTCGACGCTTTTGAAATTCTTCAGGAACCATAAAATCTCTTGGTGATGACAAAAAGAGTTTGAGTAAAACAGCTATATAGATTTCTGGGATTAAAGTTACAGGTCAGATTTGACTAAAAAAATGTATATTGTACTTCAGTTCATATTAACCCACCAAAAGGGGGTCAGCATGTTTTTTGTTTTAAATGATTTCTACAGACCTATGAGACCTTGAGTCAAGTTTATAAATAAATGACCTTGACCTAGATTTACTGTAACATGGATTATATTTATTGAAATATTATTTTTAAGTGGCCATGAAAACTAGATCAGTAAAGGGGCCATTTCACCAAGGATTGTTTTTTCCAATCGGCCCGATCAGCATACGAATCATGGACGTTCCTCGCGCAATCGACACGTTTTCGGGGCGAAAGTACGCACAAGTACCTGCAGATACATGGCCGAATGTAGGCGTATGTTGAAGCAGGAAGCCGAAAGTAAACGGTCTTCGGATGATTGAAACAATCTTCGGACAATCTTCAATCGACCAAATTTACCTAGATCTGCCGGAGATCAATGTTTTTGTGGACGGACTATTTAAATCGAACTAGATCGAAGCCTTTCATCACTTTCTGACCAGCCAGGGAAGGTCATGGACCAACAAGCAGTGGTGTAGCTCTACAACTTTGTTCACACTAGCAAATATGCATGACCCACTAGAGAGTGGCAGAGGCTATACGAAAGCTCCAGAGGGCAGGCGAGACAAGGGGACCTTCAGGGGACCCTCGGAAGACCAAGGGCCGACAGTTTTGATTGGCTGCTGTTTTTCAACATGTTTAAAAACAGTAGCCGAACACTTTTTTGGTACCCAACCCTCGGAGGACTGAGGCGATCGCGCCAGATCTTCCAGAAGGTATCGGGTAGTGCTCGACAGTGCTCGCAGGTTCCCGACTATTTTCCGAAAAACTGCCGATCGACCAAGTAAAAGATCAGGTACTATCGGGACCCAAACAATCCTTGGTGAAATAGCCGCTTTAGGTATGGTCTGCGTCGTCCATTAAAGGATGTCAATAAACTTTATAAGGGGACGTTGTTGCCTGGTGGTTAAGTCGTCACGCGGTCTGGACCACTAGGTAACGTGTTCAATGCCAAGGATTAGTCTTATCTTATAATCTAACCTATTAAATGATACCAAAGTATTCTTAAAAAATATGTTTTACATGTCCAAAGGACCAGTTAGATTAATAGGTGATCCACTAGTCCACGCTTAGAATTACCAGTCTCTAACTCGAGGCCTAAGTGTTAGTTTTCGTGCCAAAGGCTGCCTAGAAGCTGTTTGGGTTGTTTGTAAGTCCAAGATAGGCAAATATGCAGTGTGATGGAAATAATTCTCTATATTGTATATTTCACAAATTAAAAATGAAAAAGCAATAGAATGCAGAACTTTGCATCTTAATCTACATGTATGCTATCAACCTGTGTGTATAATCAATATTCATCTTTCTGTTTCAGCACAATAAAGGATAAGGATAGCCTTTTATCTTTTAGATGTGGAAATCCCAGATCTCAACAATTCCAAAATAGGCCAACAAAGGTAATGATAACTTAAATACGCATGTTTTGATATACCTGGCCCTAAATTAGGACAAAGCATGTAGACTGATGCTATGGTGCAGTGTGTCCTTTGTCTGTCTGCATTTCCCTTAAAAAGATATTATCTTTAGAAGAAGAACATGCTTGACATTTGAGCTAGAGTTTTGATAATTAATTGAAAAACGACGGAATGAATTTGTACTAAAATAAATCTTGGTCATCTTTCTACCAAGTTGAATCAATTTTGTGTAAACAGAGACTGTGAACCCCCCCCCCATCAGTTCCCCTTCCCCTTGTGAGGGGGCAGGGGTCTTTCTGTATAACAGTCCTTCCCCTTGTGAGGGGGGCAGGGGTCTTTCTGTATATCAGTCCTTCCCCTTGTGAGGGGGGCGGGGGTCTTTCTGTATATCAGTCCTTCCCCTTGTGAGGGGGCAGGAGTCTTTCTGTATAACAGTCCTTCCCCTTGTGAGGGGGGCGCGGGTCTTTCTGTATAACGGTCCTTCCCCATGTGAGGGGGGCGGGGGTCTTTCTGTATATCAGTCCTTCCCCTTGTGAGGGGGCAGGGGTCTTTCAATATAACAGTCCTTCCCCTTGTGAGAGGGGCAGGGGTCTTTCTGTACATCAGTCCTTCCCCTTGTGAGGGGGCAGGGGTCTTTCTGTATGTCAATCCTTCCCCTTGTGAGGGGGGCAGGGGTCTTTCTATATGTCAGTCCTTCTCCTTGTGAGGGGGCGGGGGTCTTTCTGTATGTCAGTCCTTCCCCTTGTGAGGGGGCAGGGGTCTTTCTGTATATCAGTCCTTCTCCTTGTGAGGGGGCAGGGGTCTTTCTGTATGTCAGTCCTTCTCCTTGTGAAGGGGGCAGGGGTCTTTCTATATGTCAGTTCTTCCCCTTGTGAGGGGTGCAGGGGTCTTTCTGTATGTCAGTCCTTCCCCTTGTGAGGGGGCAGGGGTCTTTCTGTATGTCAGTCCTTCTCCTTGTGAGGGGGCAGGGGTCTTTCTGTATGTCAGTCCTTCTCCTTGTGAAGGGGGCAGGGGTCTTTCTATATGTCAGTCCTTCCCCTTGTGAGGGGGGCGGGGGTCTTTCTGTATATCAGTCCTTCCCCTTGTGAGGGGGCAGGGGTCTTTCTGTATAACAGTCCTTCCCCTTGTGAGGGGGGCGGGGGTCTTTCTGTATAACGGTCCTTCCCCATGTGAGGGGGGCGGGGGTCTTTCTGTATATCAGTCCTTCCCCTTGTAAGGGGGCAGGGGTCTTTCAATATAACAGTCCTTCCCCTTGTGAGGGGGGCAGGGGTCTTTCTGTACATCAGTCCTTCCCCTTGTGAGGGGGGCAGGGGCCTTTCTGTATGTCAGGTCTTCTCCTTGTGAAGGCGGCAGGGGTCTTTCTATATGTCAGTCGTTCTCCTTGTGAGGGGGGAGGGGTCTTTCTGTATATAAGTCCTTCTCCTTGTGAGGGGGCAGGGGTCTTTCTGTATATCAGTCCTTCTCCTTGTGAGGGGGCAGGGGTCTTTCTGTATGTCAGTCCTTCTCCTTGTGAGGGGGGCGGGGGTCTTTCTGGATGTCAGTCCTTCCCCTTGTGCGGGGGCAGGGGTCTTTTTGTATGTCAGTCATTCCCCTTGTGAGGGGGACGGGGGTCTTTCTATATGTCAGTCCTTCTCCTTGTGAAGGCGGCAGGGGTCTTTCTGTATGTCAGTCATCCCAACCATTCATAAACCAGTCTTTGAGACTTTGATTTTACTAGTACCGGTATATATTCCTGGGGCGCAGAGAGTGAAAGTAAGTGTAAACTCTTCAGTTTTGAGGGTGGTCCTAGTCATGTATTTTGATGATAGTCAAAGGTCAAGGTCGCAGATGTCAACTTGCTTGTCCTATAAATGGTGATGTATATATGCAAGATTATGAAAGCAATAATATTTGGATTTAAGGCCTGTACTGCTCCATACAATTATGTCAAGGCTGCTTAAAGGTCAGGGTGATAAGTTCTGATAACTATAAACATTGAATGACATCATTAAGTAATAAAGTTGTTACTTTATCAAGTTCCAGGTTCGAGGTCAAAGTCATATGGTGAAAGTTCATGAAAGGCAAATTTTATATCTTCAATTTTAAGGATAAACATAACACACTAATATAATGCAATGGTGTTGGGAGAAATGCTTACATGTATATAATAATATAATAATAATTTGCTTTTTTCCTTAATATAAAGTCACACATTTAAATGTAATATATCTTCATGGTAATCATTTTGTTGCTAAATTTTAATCAATATTGTAAGGATTTACACCAGGTGTCACTTGCAGCAAGGTCAAGGTCAATAGTGAAGATTGTAAATGTCAATTATATGTTTATGGTTCTTTCAATGGTAAATAATGTATTTTCACAGGGAAGTAAAACAAATGTTGTGATTGATGCTGGCTTGCCCGTTTGTGTATAGCCAATGTGTCATGGTCAAAGTTCAGGCTCATAAAGGTCAGAGTTCATGTCTTCTTACAAGCAGCACAAAAATGTGTATTGATATTTTGAAGCCAAGTTGTGTGGATTGTGTCCAAGCATCCATTGATGCAGGTCAAATTAAAGGTCAATGTCAAAGTAAACAGCTTGTTTGGAACATAACTTTAAATGATAACTGAAATAGTAGCTGCGGAAACCTTAGCTTCTAGGCCCGATTTTGTCTTAACATTTTTTTTTTTTTTTAAATTGGGCCCAGAAGCTATAGTTATACGGCTACTGAAATAGTAGATCAATGAACATACAACACCACTTTAGTTTTGACCTAGGTAAAAGTGAAAATCATCATAAGGATCCCTCAACACTGCAAAAAACTGTAACTGCATTGTATGCATTGGAAGTAAGGAACCCCCAACAATGCCAAAAACTGTAACTGCTTTGTATGCACTGGAAGTAAGGATCCCCAACACTGCCAAAAACTGTAACTGCATTGTATGCATTGGAAGTAAGGATCCCCCAACACTGCCAAAAACTGTAACTGCTTTGTATGCACTGGAAGTAAGGATCCCCAACACTGCCAAAAACTGTAACTGCATTGTATGCATTGGAAGTAAGGATCCCCCAACACTGCCAAAAACTGTAACTGCTTTGTATGCACTGGAAGTAAGGATCCCCAACACTGCCAAAAACTGTAACTGCATTGTATGCATTGGAAGTAAGGATCCCCCAACACTGCCAAAAACTGTAACTGC
>NW_018406081.1:184118-262417 GCF_002113885.1 Mizuhopecten yessoensis
CCCCCAACACTGACAAAAACTGTAACTGCATTGTATGCATTGGAAGTATAAGGATCCCCCAACACTGCCAAAAACTGTTACTGCATTGAATGCATTGGCAGTAAGGATCCCCCAACACTGCCAAAAACTATAACTGCATTGTATGCATTGGAAGTAAGGATCCCCCAACACTGACAAAAACTGTAACTGCATTGTATGCTTTGGAAGTGTCTTTTCCGGCATGATTATTGCATTGAAAAAGCTTTTCTGAGAAGAAAACCATACCTTGTGGGACTTCTATGAAATCAATGAAGATGGAAAAAATTACACTTAACAGAAAAAGTGTTTTGATTCTTGAAATTCAGCGAAANACTGCATTGTATGCTTCGGAAGTAAGGATCCCCCAACACTGCCAAAAACTATAACTGCAACTGTTTTGTGTTTTTCCTGCAGTCGGACAGGGATTTTGAGTTACCATCTGCTATAGAAACATAAAAACTAGTATTAAGTATTTCTAAACATTTTCTTCAGGTTGGTAATTATGAATTATGAAAATTCTATTTACACAACCAATATGATTTTCTATGTGGCGTTTCAATAACTAGTACCATATGTACACTGTCACTTTTATCATACAAATGACCAGTGAAGCGTATGCACACAAAGGTGTAAAATGTGTACCAGTTGATCACAAACTTGATGCCGATACAAATATGCTGCAATCGTATTTACAATAGTTCTTATATATGTAGTATTATGTACCGAAATGTACCGAGCCCCGTCATTTTGATTTGAAACTAGCCCACAGCGGCGTATCCAGATAGCTTCCTTTATCTGCCGCTTTGAACAGTGTTATCCCAGTCAATCACAGGATTTTTCTGTGTGGCATGGTCTATGATTGGCGATTTTTTTATCTGGGACTCTGTACTGCTGTACGAGTTGTCCACAAAATTGATGTCAATTAGGCTAATGTAAGCGTATGTACAATGGTTCATGTTGTTATGTATGTACCGAAATGACTTGATTCAGCTATGCTTTGTTTAATACTTGGTCATAGATGTGCGAGAGTATTTGAGTCCCCTCATCTCAATTTAGAACTGGTCCACAGGTACAAAAACAGAATAAAAGTAAGGAGAAGAAAAAGAAAAGGTAATTCAAGGATAAGAACAAAACCAAAGATCAGGTGGTCATCCCATATATAAAAGGTATATCCGAAACCATCCAGAGGATATATCGCGGTCATGATCATGGTATAGCAACAGCCATGAAGCCCCACAAGACGCTTTGTAATATCCTAGTACACCCTAGGTATAAAACACCTAAATAAAACGTTGCAGAATCCATATACAAAATAGGATGCAAAAATTGTATCGTATATAGGAGAGACTGGAAGGCGATTCGGGGTATGCCTTGGTGAACACTGGAAAGATATGGAAACCCAAGAAGGTAGGAAATTCACCAGATCAGAAAGGAAGCAGTCAGAGTCCCAGATCAATGAATCGGCAATCACAGACCATGCCACACAGAAAAACCATGTGATTGACTGGGATAACTCCAAAGTTTTGGACAGAGAGAGCAATCTGTTCAAAGCGGCAGATAAAGTCAGCCAACTGGATAGGCACAGTTGGCCAGTTCTAAATTGAGATGAGGGGGCTCATAGATTCTTGCATATCTATGAACAAGTATGAAACAAGGCGTAGTAAAATCGAATAATTTCTGTACATATATATCAACTAATTGTACATACGCTAACAGCTTAGCCGAATTGACAACAATTTGCGTGGACAACTCTTAATATTTCATCTTTGTGTATATATGCTTTACTGGTCATTTGTCTGATGAAGGTGACAGTACATACCTTACTAGTCATCAAAACGTCACATATAAACACTTTCTGGTTGTGCTTCATGAACCTTTTCACAATTCTTACTTTATAGCAGCCTGAAGAAAATGTTAAGAAAAATTCTCTTTGCAAAAATCATATTAGTTGTGTGTTTATGTAAATGGCATACTGCATGTAGCAAAGGTGAACCAAAACAGACACTCGTCTGCTGTTGCTTCATTTGAACTTGAAACTGAAATTCTGCACAGTGAATGATAAGCACTGTTCTGATTGGACAATACTAAAAGTGATATCTACTAATATGAAGATATAACATTTCATATGGCTCCACTGAAGTGAAGATAAACGTTTTTCTATAAATTATAATTTCTGATATGTCATTTGTGAAAATGCGATTAATGGAAATATTGCTGCTTAAATTATAAATTTGTCTGTTGATGAAATTTTCCTAGATAAAGTAAATGTAGTTTAAATGTCTGTCATATCTAATGTGCTTTAGAGTGGCTTATTCTAGCTACGTTACAGATTGGGCGATATAACAAATGTTGTGTATTTATTTATATATCATTTTTGAACAGACTGTCATTGGCCTGGAAACTGAACAGGATGAAAAGAAGACATTTTGCACTTCATTACGCCATGAATTGTTACATAGTTATGACAACTGCAAAAGTAGCCTAAATCCTTTGTACCCGACTCATATGACATGTACTGAGGTGAGTCATCTAGGTATTTACTACTGTCCAAACTGTATTGTATTATGTCTGAGACCACCGATGGTGAGTGAGATAAAAATTAGTCTCCTAGTCACTGGGTCTGTTTATATACAAAATCAATACTGTGTGGAACATTATAGTGGTGTTTTAAAAACTCTCATGACTTGTGTTCGCAAATGTATGTAAATTAATCAAACAGCAAAGATCACAAACATTTCATGAAGACGTTTATGGCAAATATTTCCCAGCATTGAATTTTTACACAGTAAATGTCCAGTTTTCCAAAAGAATCAATCACAATTGCCAGTTTACACTTGGGAAGCGCCATTTCCAACAAACTAAAAATGCATTTTTATAATCGAAAGGTGAACATTTCTGAGTACTTATGAATAAGTTTCCTTAAGTATATTTTCAGTAATGTATGGTAGAAAATATACTTAAGGAAACTTATTCATAATTTAAGTGCTCAGAAATGTTCAACCTTCGATTGTAAAAATCCATTTTTAGTCCCAATATTAGATTCACCTTTCACACTTAATTACTATGGATATTATGCTATTTACTTATTCCGTCTTTGCATATTGCAGAGTTATCTTCTCTTTGGAGCAGGTATTGATTGATCTCACAAACAAGTGACGTAACAATCAATACCTGCTCCCAAGAGAAGATAACTCTGCTATACGCAAAGACGGAATATTTGCTGTAATGAAAAGTTTACCCTCATTACAGAGGGCAAAAAAGGCAGATGTTAACCTGCAGTGAAAGTTCAAATTATTGAAATCTTGTTGATGGATGCATTTTAAATTTTCAGATACATTCTTATGACCTTTTTAGTTGCGACCAGGAGGAAGTTAAGAGGCTTGCTCCGGTATTTGATAAAAATGTTAGCAGGAAAGAGGTGAGTAACATATATTATGTCATCAAAAAGCAAAAACCATTGGACCATATATATATATAGAGAGAGAGAGAGAGAGAGAGAGAGTACTGATTGGCCTCTGATATGCTGAGACATTTTTATGCCCCCGCCAGAAAATAGGGGGGCGCATATAATGTTTAGTGTTGTCCATGTCCGTCCTGTCCCGTCTTGTCCCGTCCCGTCCATGAGCGGAGGGGGGGGGGGCATTTATGTCTTACAGACATTTTCTTGTTTACTTCTTTCAAACTGCTGGCATGCTAATGATAACCATTTTGATATTAATATGGAGGCATGGTAGTCTAGTGGTAGGAGGCTGGACATGTGACGGAAGGGTTGCGGGATCAAGTCATGTCACGGCACTGTGTTATATCTTTGAACGAGATATTTTACTCTGCTTGTTCTAGTTTACTCGTGCAGCTGTAAATGAGTACATGGTTGGGCAGTACTGAAATTGTTGAATGTAATTAGCTGTGAGCACCTACATGACAGAACCGGCTGTATGCTCCCCAGGGAGTTGAGAAAGGTATTGGCTGGTTACAAAGGCCCTATAACCACGGATAATTTGAGGACCTCTTTGAGACGACCTACTAGCTATAGGTTGTAATAAAGTGCAATATATAAGAACCTAAAATAATTATTAATATTAATAATCTGTTCATGGTTATAAGCAAGTGTTGTATAGCAGATCCTAAGTCAGAGATCCCCAGTTTCTTTGACCATGAGACAACTTCAACTAATTCTCAAATTCTGCCAGGTAAATTTTCGGCAAAATAGACCATATATTCCTGTCGTTGCAATAAAGAGTGGGGTTTTTTTGCAGTCATTAAGAGATGGCCACAAATGACTCAAACTAGTGGAAACATTATCAAGTTCTTATCTGGTTTTGATAACAAAAGAAATAAATGATCAGTACAGGCCCTTTATAACTGCTCATGAAAACTGTAAACTGGGACATTTTTGCCACAGTTGAACTCTCACCCTTTTTGCCCTTCCCAATGATAGTAAATTTATCATGACAGTTAGTTATAAGTTCACAATATACAATTTAATTAATACACTTACGGATCCCCATACCACTGTCAAAAACTGTAACTACTCGTTGGAAAAGTTCTGCTTATTTCTAGCAAGACTATAGCTTTGATAAATCAATTCTTAAAAGAAAACAATACCTTTCTGGCCTTTTATGAAAAATAATTAATGTGAAATAAAACCGAAAATAACCAACAATAGTGTTATGAGTGTAAAAGTTAAGGGGGACCAGACTGGAATTTGAACCCTGAACTTCAAGTTGTTATACTATTGACTCGGACAAAGCTACCTGGTCAATGGAAGTACAATGTATATCCAAGACGATATTACCGTATGTTACCGACAATAAACCCTCTCTCACAAATAAGCCCCCTCCCCACTTTGGTAAATGTTCTGGGAACAGGGTGGGTGCCTGCCATTAAGCCAAGGGCGTTTTGAATATAACCAATTGTTGGACTCCTATCTTTTTGCAGGTGAAAAATGTGAAGTCGTTTGGAGAGAAAAAACAAGAGTTAAAAAATTATTTACTTGGGTCTGTGTTGTTTCTTTAAAATCTGCATCAACAGGTAAATTTAGGTCATGTAACACCTTTCAAATTTTACAATACTGATAAAAACAACAAAGCAATTTTGAAATGACAATCGGTTAGGGGAGGTAACTGTGCATAGGAAAAACCACAGTGGTGGGACAAGGATCCTGAAAGGGTGAAATAAACACTTTGTCAACATGGAATATACCATCAAAGAAAAAAAAATGCCTTTGCGAAAGTTTCCAGGTATTCAGTGCATCGGTAAGCTTATTGCATAACACTGTTGTTGTTTTTTCAGCAAGCAAGAGCACGTATCCCAGAGGAACTCCACCAGGTATGAACACAAACCAGTTCCATTCATGGAATTCTCAACCTAATAACAGAAACTGTGAAAGGCTAACTACAAGTAATTCATGTTATGTCACAACATGTCAGGGCTAGTAATTAATTATATTGAATACCACTAGTCGTTTGAGGTAGTAGTTTCCAATTTTAACTAGTCCTTGGCAAATCCACTAAACCAATATTATTCAACATTATAAGTGATATCAAATTTGACTTGTCAAACGTTCTTATATTTTTTTTCTGACCCCTAGTCCAGCTGTAGATTTCACTTGTCTGACACTATCGGGCTACCCTTGTTGTATATCCCTGCATGTAATATGTTTTTTTCTTTTTGGGAATAAACTTCTTTATTACTAGATAAAAGGAATAACAAGCCCCACCAATGTAGATGGGAAAATGTGATATTATTCGAAAATAGGTGTTGACAGGGAGAATGGGTGTCACAGTGGATAGGACCCCAGCCTTTCATTTAGTTGGCCAGGGTTCGATTCCCTGATCTTACTCAACCTGAATTGCCTTCAACATTAAGACTGTTGGCCTGTTGCCATCCAAGCAAACAGGAGTGATCAATATAAGATAATAGAGCCTGTTTCAAAAGTCTTGTAAAGTACGTTATAGGTTTAATTTTTAAAGCTGAAATATTATTAAAAAAAAATAGTTAATTGAAATGTGCTATCAAGCAACTTGATAAAGATATTTACTGAAAATGTGTTGCTAACCAATTTAACATTTACCAAAATGTGTTATTGAATGATGTGATATTAACCGAAATGAGTTATAGAACAATGGTATATTTACTGAAATGAGGTATAAAATAATGGTATATTTACTGAAATGAAGTATAAAATAATGGTATATTTACTGGAATGTGGTATAAAATAATGGTATATTTACTGAAATCAGGTATAAAATAATGGTATATTTACTGAAATGAGTTATAAACAATGGTATATTTACTAAAATGTGGTATAGAACAATGGTATATTTACTGAAATGAGTTATAAAACAATGTATATTTACTGAAATGAGGTATAAAATACCGGGTAATGGTATATTTACTGAAATGAGGTATAAAATAATGGTATATTTATTGAAATGAGGTATAAAATAATGGTATATTTACTGGAATGTGGTATAAAACAATGGTATATTTACTGAAATGAGTTATAAACAATGGTATATTTACTAAAATGTGGTATAGAACAATGGTATATTTACTGAAATGAGTTATAAAACAATGTATATTTACTGAAATAAGGTATAAAATACTGGGTAATGGTATATTTACTGAAATCAGGTATAAAATAATGGTATATTTACTGAAATGAGTTATAAAACAATTGGTATATTTACTGAAATGAGTTATAAAACAATTGGTATATTTACTGAAATGAGTTATAAAACAATAGTATATTAACTGAAATGTGTTATTAAGCAATGTGACATTAACTAATTTTATATATATATATAAATAGGTGTTTTTAAGCATTGCAACATTGACTGTTCTAATCTTTCATTTATGTTTGAACAGAATTGTGTATGGCAGCTAACTTTGAAATCTTTGATGAAAAATTATGACTACTCTCGAGAGAAAAGCACAAAGTCATTGGAGATCGTTTGGAACAGGTGTTACAATAACCTGGAGCCTTTTGGAGAACGACAAAGACTTGGGCCAGTTGACAAAGAATAACAATTTTGTGAAGGCAAATATTATGGACTGATTTCCACACAACTTATTGACTTGTATTTTTTTCTGTGATTAATGATATCTAATGAATCGGTGTGCAGTTTGAGACAGTTTGAGAATTACCAAGCTGACTAATTTGTATAAAGATGTGCCACTCTGGAGGTCGAATTTTCGTTCTCTTTTGTTTTCTCTTGACACTAGATTGGTTTGATTTGGGGGGGGGGGTAATGATAATGATTTTCTCAGACTCAAGACGACACTAGATTGGTATGTTTATAAGCAGAGCGAAAATTAACAATCTTTAGCTGTAAAGATTTTCGCAGTCCATAACGCTTAAAATGCATTTCAACTAAAGCAACTGAATGACCTTCACCCACATTAAAGGTCACCGGGGTCAAGTGTTTTAAAATACCTTTTAACTTTTCCTAAATAACAATAAAGCCCAGAGTAATGGTATTTTGATAGTAACCTGCTCAAATGTGGCTGAAGCTTTCGAAAAAGAAAAAATCACACTGAAACCTGTGTTTAAAGATGTAAGTACTATTAACCATTGATTGGGCCAGTTCTGGTCTTGGAGGGGGTCTCCCCTGTATAATTTCAACTCCTCCATATAAGAGTGAGGGGCACTTAAAGGGTGAGGAGTGCTAATCATGATGAATATGTAGTATGTATTTTTATAGAAACTTATTTTTAATTCAATCTTTTTCGCCCTTACGCAGTAATGAATAGCTCAAAATCTTAAACAAATAATAAAAAAAATCAAAGAAACCATATATCTCTGGTTATCTAATTAATATGTGGAGGTCTGGTCTGAATGTTGACCTCTGAAACTGGCTAACACTTCAAATTGACCCTTGATCTCAACGTGATACATTGTTAACATAATTACAATGCTGATTTCCTAACATAACCCAATATCATGGTTCAGCATCATTACGAAAACAAATCTAAATTTTTAAAATGATTTAACGCGATTCATGGAATATGTCCAGAAAGCCAATGTTGTTATGACCTCATGAATGTTGAAAAAAAAAATCATACCTTAAGTAACAAAGGGTGGCTGCTGAACAAAGAGAAAACGAAGTAAGGCAAAAGACAAAAGGAATTCTACCTGTAGATGTGACGTCAGTACGACCCCTCGGAAGCGACTATGACTGAGCAAATTTGACATTATTGTTTCGAGTTCCTTTGAAGCAGTAGCAAGCAATGTTGCAGGATATTAAAAAGTGTATAGAGAATAAATCTATTCTTCATAACAAGGATGGTTATATGATAAGATAAGTTTATTTCCGTTTCAGGGCTTATACATAAGCCCTCTATACCAGACTCAAAAAAAGCATACAAAGTATTAATGTGCATATTATATAAATAATTTAACAATGATATGATTGCAGCTCTAAAATTTGAAAAACGTTCTTGGTTTTTCCAGTGGTTGTCTAGTGGGGGTATGCTCAGTACATGTGGAACAATTTCATCTAACGTATCCCCCCACTTTCACCGAAACGGGGGATATTAATATGGGTCTGTCTCCATCCGTCTGTCTGTCTGTCAAGCTTCGTTTGCAAATTCAACCGTATAGGTTTCGTTGCCATAGCAACCACACACAGGCTTCTGATTGGTCGCGATTTAGATATTTTGTTATTTTTATGAAAATTGGTATATAGGGGTCCGGTATTATGGGACTAAAAATTCAATCGCATACGTTCCATTACCATAGCAACTATACACGGGATCTGATTGGTTGCAATTTAGAAATTGCTCAATTTCACTCAAATTTTATATAAACATTAATTGTAGATGAAATATGGCAATGCAATCCTTTTCTGATGCATCTTTGCGACTATGGGGGCAGTTATGGTGACATCTGTAATGGTCCCCCATTACAATTAGTACTTGTTGCTGTAGATATTGTGAAGATATTTCAGCTAAACTCCTTATGCACATTCATGCTTAGTTTGCCAAACGATGTTATTTGTGCATATTTACGGATAATCAATGATCATTATGTCTCGACAGCACGATACTCGCATGTTTAAACATAACCTCAATAATGTTAACCTACAATATGTCCTGCAAACGGCGGATATAAATTCAACGAATTTGTTTGTTCATTTTTGAATTTGTTAACATTTTTTGCGCTAAAGTTACATATTCAGGTAGTTTATTCCATGTTGATGCCGATCTTATTGAAAAAGAGTTTTTCCTTAGCAAAGTTGAAGATCGTTTTGGAGTTTACTCGACTGGTGTGTCGTTTAGCTGCGTCTTCCCACAACACTACTGCATTGCAGCATTCCTGATCGTATACTCCATTAATAATTTATAGTTCGATCATGTCTCCTCTTACTCTTCTGAAGGCTAATGTTGGTAGCTGGAGTCTTTCCAGTCTCCAGTCTCTGGCTGTAGCTGAGGTTACTCATGTCTTGGAGGCTCTTGCTTAGAGTTCGATTCAACTAATTTTTAAACCCCTGCTGAGGCCGGAAATGACCCTTGACGCCCCTAGTCCTTTCGGACGGTATATCGTGGCTATATATGCCATCGCAAATAATTACCTTCGACCAATCAAAAGCCGTGTTTCATCTCAAATAGGTTAAATTCAGCATAACAGTTTAGTTACTCGTGTAAACATGTTTAGGTGAATCCAACGTGAATGTAACGCGTCTGTAATGGGGTAATGTAAACATGGAAAAAACAATGACAGATGACGTTTGTCTAACATTATGTACCATCAAACACGTGACTGCATACATGTTCATGAAAATAATTGTTGAACCGAAATAAAACATCAAAACAATTATTATGAAATGGTATATAATTCTTTAGTAAAACTCGGCCCTACCCGCTTAAAGAACAAATAACTAAGCAATTTTTCCTAGTTTCAAATTTAAATGCAGTATATTTTGATTCCCCGAAAGGAATACGAGGAATATTGACGTGCCATCGTTTTTAAACGATAATTCAATAAAAAAAAAATGAACATCCCTTACTTGTTCATAAGTTAAAACAAATACTGATTAACTATATTGTATGCTCGTCCTCTGCTGTCATTTACTAATAAAAGTAAAAGGCAAGATTTTTTTATGGCAAACCAATTTTTAAAAGTAATATTTAAGTCCATAATCATTATCGTTGACAGAATTCATCCGAAATAAAACGTTGAAATAGTGTCAGAAATCAAGAAATCACTCAATCAAATATTCAAGAAGGAAAACTTCCCAGGTCATGCAAGGAGTTTGACGGAACTATGATAAACACAAGTGGCTGTGAAAGTATACACAATAATCAATAGTTCAATTACATGTATTAGGACTGGTACTATTTTTATCTGTAGAATTATCGCAGACGACTCAAACATTTACAGTAAATCGTAAACAGTGAGTATACATATCATATATATCTTCACCAGTCTCAGACCTCATTTCAATCTGCAAATGGACGGCCACCTGATGTATGAAACTTGATGTTGATCAATGTAAACACCTCAAAATTGAACAGACAAGGGGCCATCAGCGGCAGCAGCAGAACACAACACCACGGGAAGGTCTGCTACACACTATTCAATTGGTAGACTGAGAAAAGGATATGGGGATCGTTATAGACTGCAAAGAATATTTCAAAACTCGCATATCGGTATCTAAAAACAATAACAACCTAGGCCTCGTCTTCAAAACGTTTACATTTTATGAACATACACATGTTTCTAACACTCTACAATATCTAGTCCGCCCACACGTAGAGTATGCTAGTACTGTTTGGTATCTATACTCGACAAAAGATAAAAACAAACATAATTGGAAAGTGTACAAATTAGGACAACTGTCTAGTCCCGAGACAAAAATACAAATTATATTCAGAGATACTAAGCTGTCTAGGATTGTCTACTTTAGAATTTAATTGACAACGAGACGACATGATACAAACATACACAATACTAGAAGGAATAGACAATGTAGATCACAGTAAAATGCGCCAAGAGACCCACGGATGGAGAACATCAGGGAATGACGGAACAGTTTTCGAAAGGAGGTATATACCAGTACGTTCCATCCCAGCCCGTCACGTTCTGATCTAGGTGTGGCATGTTTTTAACGTTCTGTCAAGTCTTTCTACGAATGAAACGTGGATGCCGGGCAGCTTTGGAGCACGTTTGTGTCCACGGTACAGAAAGAAGGCCTCTTAATCAATAGCAATCATTGTATTTGAGACTCGAATGAAGCTCCTCTTGGTTGGTTGGTTGACGGGTTTATCGCCTACAACCAACCAACCAAGGGGAGCTTCGTTCGAGTCTCAGATGCCAGGCCTGGCTTTTATATGTGGCTACTTATTAAGATGGTGAAAACCATGAACGATCGATTGGGGCGAATAGAAACACAAGATTGATCGTATAGATGCTGAATTAACTTCCCTAAATGCGAAGGTTATTACTATGGACCATAAAGTGAAGGAAATAGTACAGAAACACATTGACATAGAAAAAAGTACGGAAGCTATCGGGGAATAAAATGAACAGATGAAAAGAAAGGCTGAAAAAAACGTGACAACATTATCAAAAACACGGAGAACTCCAAGGTGTAATAATGGAAACCAGCGACATTTCAACAAACCAATGCATTATCCAAAATGAAATGATGAATTTACAAAAGGACCGTGTAGAAATCAAACTAGAGGTGGAAGACAAAAAGTGTAGAAACATGAAATACAACTTTATTCTAATGGGTTTAATTGAACAACGATACGAAGTAATCGGAGACAAAGTGCGTGACTCTTTTCAGCGTCAACTTGGAATCACGCGACATATGGAATTCGCGAACGTGTACCGATTCCAGAAATCCGTTCATGGTAAAGTCCGCCCAGTTGTTTTCCGCTTTTTGTATTACGAGGACGAATAAGAGGTAAATGATCGTGGTAATATGCTACGAGGTACCCGATTTGGCATCAACGAACAATTCCCGGATGCAGTGGAAGAACGTTAAAGTTATATCCGGTCATGAGGCACTACAAGCGTGCTGGTCACCGTGCCAAACTTGTGAGAGTTCGTCTGTACATTGATGGGGAACGTTACTTGGCAGGCAGTGACACGGATATTGTACAGAGGTCGGATACATAGTCCCATTTATGAACACGGTGTGAATATTGAACTCCATCATTGCCACATCACCACAATGCCAGCTGTAGCCTGCCCGTTCACAGACTGCGACTATGTCACGGATGACCTGGATGCCACTATCGTCGCGGCACTCATCACTGCTCACTCCGCTGTACACATACCCAAACGAGAACACGCTGCTAAAGTTGAGAAGGTTAAGGAACCCACGTTCAGTGCCGCAGGATCTAGCGAGGAGTGGGCATATATCCAATCTCGGACTATGTCAATGCCACGAAAGACACTGGACGCGATAAAGTAATCCAGCTACTAGAATGCTGTGAAGAGCCATTACGAAAAGACTTGACACGATCAGCCGGTGGTAGTCTCGCTGACAAAACCATGGATGAGATTTTAGCTGCAATTAAAAAGCTCGCGGTACGTGAGGAAAACACTATGGTTACAATAATGACGCTACACAATATGCGGCAGGATCGTGATGAAACTGTCCGGAGTTACGGTGCTAGACTTAAAGGACAGGCCGGTATATGCAAGTTTGTGATTAAGTGCCCCGGATGTACAGCCGACGTCAATTATACCGACGCTATGATGCGTGACGTACTTACCCGGGGAATTGCCGATCCGGAAATACAACTTGATCTGCTAGGACACAAAAATCAGGACATGAATCTTGAGGATATGTTTCAATTTGTCGATTCAAAGGAAGCCGGTTCGCTCAGCTTCTAGACTTTCAGATTCTCATCTAGTTGAGGCTGCCAGCAGTTCGTACCGGAAAAGCAAGGCTGACAGACCGTCGTCCAAAGACACCTCCAACAAAGCAGAGCAATGTGCATATTGCGGAAAAAAAGGACACGGCAAATCTGCCCTTGCTCGCATACGTAAAACAGAGTGTACAGCATATAGACACATACGTGGGCATTGTCATCGCGAACATCATTTCGAAATTGTATGTAAAAGCAAGGACAAACTCAAAGTGACAGACCGTGATACACTTTCTGGAAGTGCTTTGTTCGACGCATTGTGCTCTGTTCATGATTCTGTACAACATCACCACTGTACCGTTAGTGATTCAGACATCGAACGCTCAATCTGCATTGACCACCATGTCTATGACGAACTGACGAATTCCTTGGTGAAACAACGCTCCAAGCCACAACCATTCGTGAACGTGACGGTTAAAGTTACCGCTGAGGACTACGCCGCCCTAGGCTTCAAACTAACACAAGACACCAGCAACGTGTCAATACAGGCTACTGCTGACACGGGATGTCAGAGTTGCTTCGCTGGCTTGAAAGTAGGTCTACGAGAATCAGAACTCATACCCGTAACGATGTAGATGCACACGGCTACATACGGTGGTATCAAAATTATTGGGGCGACCATCCTTCGCTTGATTGGGAAAGACAAGGCAGGAAACACGAAGGAGACCAGACAGATGACATATGGCACAAGCTCAACAGACAAGCTCTTCCTCAGTCGCGAAGCCTGCACTGCATTAGGTATTATCAACGATTCATTTTCAACCGTCGGAGCTCAAGTCCCCTCAGCTAGCATACATGTAGTTGCTACTTTCTCCTTACCGGATCACCAAGACAAAGCATGCGATTGTCCTACACGCCAACTGGCACCACCGCCTCCGACAAAACTGCCTTTCCCTGCAACAACGGAAAACGTTGGTCACTTAAAAGGTTACCTTCTTGACCACTACAAGTCTAGCACATTCAACACATGTGAACACCAGACTTTACCACTCATGAATGGACCTCTCTTGAAGCTCATGGTGGACTCCAACGCGAAACCTGTCGCTCACCATACACCAGTACCCGTTCCAATCCACTGGCATGGTGCAGTAAAGGCTGGACTAGACCAGTATTTTCGTTTGGGGGTTATTGAACCTATTGCGGTTGGTGAGCCTGTCACTTGGTGCCATAGAATGGTTATTTGTGCGAAAGAGTTACTAAAAAAAGTTACTAAAACTCAACATAGGCTGTCTGAGCAAGGTCGAAAAGCGATGTTTGCACCTAACTCAAAGATACGGAAGTTTGATTTTAATGTACAAACTATGTTATCATTATTCAGAACTTATGTGAGCCCAATTCTCAATTATGGAAGCGAGATATTGGGATTTTATTGTGCCAAAGATATTGAAAAAGTACAAATGCATTTTTTAAAGCAAATGTTAGGGGTGAAGCGAAGTACAGCTAATAACATGATTTATGAGGAATTAGGAGTATATCCCCCTGATTACGATAAGAAAGTTCAAAGTTTGGTTGAAATTAGTACACAGTCAGAATTGTATTATGACTGAGATATTAATAATGATCTTATGGAAAGGTTAAATTTAAGTGATAAATACAACTGGTTGAGAGATTAAAAATGAACTGTATACTATGGGACTGGGTTATATCTGGGACACCCAGGTGACAATAAATGTAAACCATGCTTTGAATGTTATTAAACAAAGACTAACTGACTCGACCAAATGTAGTATGTGTAGACACCTAATATGTGCACACAGTTTTTCTATTAAAATTTATCTCAGGAGACCTATCCAATTCAAGAACAGAAAAGTGATTACGAAACTCAGAATGTTAAGTCACCAGTCAGAAATTGAGCAAGGTAGATATATTAATGTACCATGGAATTTAAGAACCTGTAAATTATGCAATTTGGATATTGAGGACGAATACCACTTTGTGCTTAGATGTCCATCTTTTCAGATACTTAGACATATTCACATGAAAAATATTAGTTGTCAAAACCCAACATGTTAAAATTGAATAGTCTTATGAACTCTAGCAATACATCTGAATTATGCAAATTCGGAAAGTTTCTGCAAAAAGCATTTATGTTGAGAGATAATCTGAAAACAAATTAGTTTACACATGCAAACTGCCTCCCTGGCAAGCATTATGATGTACATTCAATCAAAATACATGTCACTTATTTGTTTACACATGCAAACTGCCGCCCTGGCAAGGATGAATTGTATTAATATCCTGTACCTTTAAGTTGTTAACTTTTGGAAAAAAAAATAACATTAAACATTGAACATGTACATGTAACAGGTGAGGTCATTTAAGGGCGTCCAGCTACAGTTATATATAAAATGAACAAGCAAAACAATATACTATCAAAAATACACAGTAGGGCCACAAAAGCGATTACAAGCTAAACTTCCACAGAATTTTAGATCCACGGCTATAGTCTCTTGGCTATAAATAGCACAGAGAACTAAAAGGGTGAAATCGATACAGATGTGTATATATAATAAAAAGGGATTAAATGCAAAGTAAGCATACATAGAAAAAATCAGATTTAACGACCGACTAAAAAACTAGCTGCTTTCGCAGCGTTAATAACAAAAAAAGGTTAAAGAAATTAGACAAGATATCATCTCCAAATGTTAATTTTCTTATTGAGATATAGTGTTTTATATCCATAATAAACAAACATCGAAAGTTGCTTTACTTTCATATGTGCTAAAGGCCTTGACATTAAAGAAACCAAAATAAATTAACTTGGTGGTCAACAGTCAATGTTGAAAGGTCAAACAGCTACAATGTAACCAGTTGAAGTTAAAAGCTTTGAAAGATAACCTACTGTTTAAACACATTGCTTCTTAGCTTTTGATCAACTAGTAAACGTTGTGCAGTAAAACTTCAGTAAAACTTTTCCTCGTGCATTTTCTTGATTTGTATCTCTACGGGAGCCTTTCATGAAGAGTCTATAAAAGGAATGCGATACAAAGGACTTGGGGCGTTATGGGTCAATTTTTGCCTAATAATTTGTTAATTGGGGCTATCTTCCTTGGTACAGATATCTTCCAATGTGCATGCGTAGATGTCCTATCATAGCAACACAATTGCCTTGCTATGCAGAGATAGCTGAAATATTGTGTTTTTGGACAGTAAGCATGCTGAATTAAAAGCCTTCTCATATGCATATAACTGACAAAATTTCTATCAAAGAATGAACACTGGTATGACAATGTTTAAGCATGTCAAATATTTATTTGTTTTGTGCATGCGGACACTTTCAACAAGTTAAGAATGTTCAGCTAATTTCCTAAAGAAAATGCAAATTTTCAACCAAATACCAAACAACTGACAATATTCATGAACTTTATTATGAAAATGTGGGGTTTTGTCTCTCTTTGAAATGCCATATCTCCGAAACTGGTTGTCGAGTGTATTTGAAACTTCATACAGTATTTAAGCACTTCATTTAATTCAGATTACGAATATAGTAACTAATTCTTAATCTCCGATGAGGTAGGAAATGACCCTTACCGCCCCAAGTCTTTTATAGTTGTAAACTATTTTGGAATATATTTTAGAAACAAAAGCGCGACACATGCCAGGATGATATCTAACAAGAATGAAATTGTGAGAATAATTGAGTTCCTGGTTAACAATATCTTTGTTGAGTTTTGTGGCAAAACAGCCTACTGCAGGAAAATCCTAAGAAGAAAAACATGCGCCGCTTTCTTCGCAGTCTTTATTAAGATGAAGCTAAACTTATTATGACTGGTAACAAGAACTCTCAGACAACGAATACAATATTTTATTCAAATTCATGTTGTTCCAAAAAACATAAAGCGTCCCTTACAAAACATTAAACACCAATGTATTGGCTTCGCTATGGACAGTCAAACTGTCTTTATTACTAGATAAATATACAATAAAAGTGACATATCCTCGTTAACCTATCATGTTGAGCTTTTGTAGGAGATATGAAGTATAATATGGGACTTGTTTTCCCCTTTAAATATCTAACATAAAGGAGCTAAATTTATTGTATTTGCTTTGACCATTATTACTCAGACAGAAATGTCAACTGTTTCTCGATGATGTATGTCTGTTATTTAGCACTCATTCCCGTCATGTTATAGCTCTGGTGATATAACTTCCTTCTTATTGGAACACAATGCAATATAATAAACGTTTCGATCTACTTTTCCGTTGAAATTCCTGAAACCCGTGCTAAACATGTGCCATGGCTGCATTCTTGCAGAATTGAGATCCAGATCAGAATTGGGGATTTACTTTTGTTCCTATAGTCAACAAATCTGCTTCGACATTTATAATCTTTCGCCTTTTCTCTTTCCTATTTGACCTTCATATCCTTGTGCTAAATTTGCGAATCCTCGCTCTTGGCCCTGGGCCCTTATTCATGAAACCGTTTCATGCTCAAGCATGGATTTTGTGCTCAAGCCCAATTTCTTGTTCTGGTTATGAAATATTGAAAACATCCCATTTTGTCACTGATTTGGAAAAAATATCGAAGGTACAACAAGCCGAATACTGTTTTCAGTGTTAACAATTGACTATTTGATTGTTTGATACGATATAGGTGTGTTACAGGACTCACAGAATCCATTAGTGAGCATGATAATGGTTTCATGAATACGGGCCCAGGTGTTGAGCGTTCGCCCAAGCGAGAAAAGTTTGATAGTTTGAATGCATATGCCTTTTAATCATGTTACACTGTATCCCTCTCTCGTGTCCGTGTCTAACACAGCGATTATTTACTTCTGTATTTCGTCTTTGCGTATTGCAAAGTTATCTTCTCTTGTGAGCAGGTATTGATTGTTACGTCATTGGTTTGTGTGAGAAAATAACGTCGTTTTCTCAAAAATCGATGACGTTACTCTCACAAACAAATGACGTAACAATCAATACTTGATCATAAGAATGATAACTCTGCAATAAGCAAAGACGGAATAGGTGGAGATAGTTACTTCGAAGTCGGCATCATATTGGTGATGTCGCTAATCTTTCATTGGCGTTAAGGTACTCAATTTGACTTGTCGGAGCAACATTTATTGAGATATGATCAAAACAAGCACTGATCCCATCAAATCTAGTGAGGTTGTCCATCAACTGCAGCACTGTTTAAGTAATATAACGACGGGATATTCATAGATATTTTATCTTCCTTTGCACAAAAGAGGTCAGCGACCTTTTCAAATATACATGTTTCACATCTGTAGCCATAGTCCTCGTTTTTCGCTTATTCTATTTTCTCAAGAACGGTAATACTTGATGATCACACTTGTAGGTAAACGGTGGTTCCATACATACAGGTGAACGGTGTCTGTTGGTACGTGTAGGACATGTTAGTCGCCTCTGGTAATATCATGCCCCGGGATACAACAAATATATTCTTTAATTCCCTATTCCCTGGATCGGATAGGACGTTAAATCATGTATCCACACTGTCTGAAAAGTTCAATTAACTACTCTAAAGAAATACATATATACACTGATAAATTGTGGTTCTGTTCTACAAATATTGATATCCATAGCTTAAAACTACGTGACGAGAGAGGTATCACAGTATTTAATATATTAATAGAAGTATTGGTTTGCTAGCTAAATCATCTTTCATAAATGTAGTGTATCGGTGTCTTTTTATATCTTAATGTAGGTACTGATGTGCAAAGACAAGTCAACATGAAGAAATTCCTTTAAATCAATTGTCTTTTCAGACGAAACGTTCTTTTATAATAAATTGAATAACAATACAAACTTCAATTTACATGTGTAATGTATATCTCTTGTATAACTGTGCTGTGCAACATGGCGGTTTGGAAAATAGCTTCACCTGTATTGAAGCATTCGATTGTTCAAGATTGACCCCAATACCCTCCAACGAACTCCGCCCACATGAATTTCTTTAGACCATCGATTCTTCAGTCTTCAGTTTTATGATTACAACATTGAATCAATTTGGTGATGATCCATACCTACTTTTGGGTACCAAGGACGGGGGCAAATCATTGGTTTATACACCGCTAAACTCCTCGCCACATTGATGCTGCAAAGTATATTTGGCTAAAAATAATCACAAGGAGGGAATATTTGAAATGGACCTCATACCCTGGCAAAAGTTTGTGTACCATTCTTGCCAGCTGGCTTAAAGTGTATCACCAGTCCAACTGAATTATATACCGAATAATGCTAGCATGTTGTATTGAAAATACATGTCAGTATTATATTGTCCATCATGCATCCTTTATATACTTACATGTATATACGTTGTATAATAAACAAATATTTTCTTTATACAATGAAATAAAAAATAGAATCAACTAAACGAAATTAAGGGGAGATAACTGTATACAAAATATCACAGTGCAGTGGGACAGGGATCCTTAATTAACTTCTTACCTAAGTAGCGTCTCACGAAAAAGGTCGACTTGCTTATGACTTATAAAAGACGACAGGAACATAAATTTAAAAGAGTGTATGGATAAACGTGTGGCTATGTCTATAAGTTCATTGTTATTCTCTTTGTTACAGAACACACGCTGGTATTTTGTTTCTGTCACTAAGACGCCTGGTAAGACGATAACCATCACTGTTTATAGGCGTTCAACCCTATTCTATCAAATGAAACCAAACCATGCACGGTGGCCATGCTAAATTAAAACTATAAACCACCGACTTCAGAAGAAAATAGTTCCTAATCCTCACATTAGTTCTGCCTGTTGTCACAAGCATGCTACTGATACGACAAGGGTTAGTTTGTTATATGGATGATAATTTTGGAAATCTATAATAGTTTTTTCAAAATTATAAACATCTCCGTCCTATTTTTTCTTGATGAGTTGTTGTTTAGTTTGTTAAGATTTGTCCCTACAATAACTATATAAATATGTCTGCAGAATTGGAGAGTTTACCTTGTGCTTTTGCTAACAGGGCATTGCAGAAAGCAGAATTTATCTGCTGCCCAAGAAGCAGCTATTTGACCTATATTTTCCTTCCGTTTCTGTGGTGTTTTCCTAGGTATCAGACTTCATATAACCGTGGACGATGAACTCAATACAAACAATAGCGTCGATGCTCTGGTATTTTTTGTATTTGAGTGTTGACGATTTCGTAACATTTCGTCTTTTTGTATTAAACATTTTGTAGCATGGTATCGTTGCGTGTTGATGTTTTTGTGTAGTCTAGTCTCGTATTTGTGCATAGTTATAGTACATTTTGTCCTGTGTGTGTTGACACTACTGTATATTTTACCCTTATGTGTTGACACTACTATATATTTTACCCTTATGTGTTGACACAACTGTATATTTTACCCTTTTGTGTTGACACTACTGTATATTTTGTCATTATGTGTTGACACTACTGTATATTTTATACTTATGTGTTGACACTACTGTATATTTTGTCCTTATGTGTTGACACTACTGTATATTTTACACTTATGTGTTGACACTTCTGTATATTTTATCCCTATGTGTTGACACTACCGTATATTTTGTCATTATGTGTTGACACTTCTGTATATTTTATCCTTATGTGTTGCCACTACTGTATATTTTCCCCTTCTACTGTATATTTAATCCCTGTTTGTTGACACTACTGTGTATTTTACACTTATGTGTTGACACAACTGTATATTTTGTCTTTATGTGTTGACACTTCTGTATATTTTATCCCTATGTGTTGACACTAATGTATATTTTACACTTATGTGTTGACACTACTGTATATTTTACCCTTCTACTGTATATTTTATCCCTGTGTATTGACACTACTGTATATTTTATCCCTGTTTGTTGACACTGCTGTATATTTTGTCCTTATGTGTTGACACTACTGTATATTTTACCCTTATGTGTTGACACTACTGTATATTTTACACTTATGTGTTGACACTACTGTATTTTTTACTCTTATACTGTATATTTTATCCCTGAGTATTGACACTACTGGATATTTTATCCTTGTTTGTTGACACTACTGTATATTTTACTCTTATACTGTATATTTTATCCCTGTGTGTTGACACTGTTATATATTTTATCCCTGTGTGTTGGCCCTATTGTATATTTTACCCTTATGTGTTGACACTACTGTATATTTTACCCTTATACTGTATATTTTATCCCTGAGTATTGACACTACTGTATATTTTATCCTTGTTTGTTGACACTACTGTATATTTTATCCCTGTGTGTTGACACTGTTATATATTTTATCCCTGTGTGTTGACACTATTGTATATTTTACCCTTATGTGTTGACACTACTGTATAAGTTATCCCTGTGTGCTGACACTACTGTATATTTTATCCCTGTGTGTTGACACTACTGTATATTTTATCCCTGTGTGTTGACACTACTGTATATTTTATCCCTGTGTGTTGACACTACTGTATATTTTATCCCTGTGTGTTGACACTACTGTATATTTTATCCCTGTGTGTTGACACTACTGTATATTTTATCCCTGTGTGTTGACACTACTGTATATTTTATCCCTGTGTGTTGACACTACTGTATATTTTATCCCTGTGTGTTGACACTACTGTATATTTTATCCCTGTGTGTTGACACTACTGTATATTTTACCCCTGTGTGTTGACACTACTGTATATTTTACCCCTGTGTGTTGACACTACTGTATATTTTACCCTTATGTGTTGACACTGCTGTATATTTTATCCCTGTGTGTTGACACTACTGTATATTTTACTCTTATGTGTTGACACTACTGTATATTTTACCCTTATGTTTTGACACTACTGTATATTTTATCCCTGTGTGTTGGCACTATTATATATTTTGTCCTGTGTGTTGACACTGTTATATATGTAATCCCTGTGTGTTGACACTACTGTATATTTCATCCCTGTGTGTTGACACTTTTATATATTTTATCCCTGTGTGTTGACACTATTATATATTTTGTCCTGTGTGTTGACAGGGTTATATATTTTATCCCTGTGTGTTGACACTACTGTATATTTTGTCCTGTGTGTTGACACTACTGTATACTTTATCCCTGTGTGTTGACACTGCTGTATATTTTATCCCTGTACTGTATATTTTACCCTTATACTGTATATTTTATCCCTGTACTGTATATTTTACCCTTATGTGTTGACACTGCTGTATATTTTATCCCTGTACTGTATATTTTACCCTTATGGTTTGACACTACTGTATATTTTACCCTTATACTGTATATTTTATCCCTGTACTGTATATTTTACCCTTATGTGTTGACACTGCTGTATATTTTATCCCTGTGTGTTGACACTACTGTATATTTTGTCCTGTGTGTTGACACTATTATATATTTTATCCCTGTGTGTTGACACTACTGTATATTTTATCCCTGTGTGTTGACACTACTGTATATTTTGTCCTGTTTCTAGATAATATTATATATTTTGTCCTGTGTGTTGACACTTTTATATATTTTGTCCTGTGTTTTGACACTATTATATATTTTTTCCTTTGTGTTGATACTATTATATATTTTGTCCTGTGTGTTGACACTACTTTTTATTTTGTCCTCTCTGTTGACACTTTTATATATTTTATCCCTGTGTGTTGACACTACTGTTTATTTTGTCCTGTGTGTGTTGACACTATTATATATTTTGTCCTGTGTGTGTTGACACTATTATATATATTGTCCTGTATATTTTGTCCTGTTTCTAGATAATATTATATTATCATATATTTTGTCCTGTGTGTTGACACTTCTGTTTTTTTTGTCCTGAGTGTTGACACTATTATATATTTTATCTTTGTGTGTTGACACTTTTATATATTTTACCCTTATGTGTTTACACTATTGTATATTTTATCCATGTGTGTTGACACTATTATATATTTTACCCTTATGTGTTGATACTATTATATGTATTACCCCTGTGTGTTGATACTATTATATAATTTTACCCTGTGTGTTGACACTACTGTTTATTTTGTCCTGTGTGTGTTGACACTATTATATATTTTGTCATGGGTGTTGACACTACTATATATTTTGTCATGTGTGTTTATAATATTATATATTTTGTCCTGTGTGTTGACACTACTGTTTATTTTGTCCTGGGTGTTGACACTTTTATATATTTTATCCATGTGTGTTGACGCTATTATATATTTTACCCTTATGTGTTGACACTATTGTATATGTTGTCCTAGGTGTTGGCACTATTATATATTTTATCCCTGTGTGTTGACATTACTGTTTATTTTGTCCCATTCAAAACCTTGAGTTTTTTTAGCTCACCTGGTCCAGAGGACATACCGTACCGTCCGTCGTCCGTCCGTCGTCCGTCCGTCCGTCAACTTTTCCTTTAAAACGCTACTAGTCCTTAACGGCCAAGTAGTTTTGACTTAATATGGTCTGGAGCATCCTTAGGCCAAGGGGACTCAATTTTGTATAAATGGTGGGTGTGGCCCCCCTTGGGGCAGAGGGGCGGGCCCAATAGGGGAAATAGAGGTAAAACCTTTATGATTAGCAGATGAACGTAACACTTTTTAAATACATTAACCTTATGAGCTCTAAGAGGACTGTATGCAACTATATCTAAATATAATCTTGAATGCAGACTTCCCCTACCATTGTAAAACCATTTTTAAAATCTGAAATATACAGTTTTTACGCTTAGTAGGCTACAATGAAAAAAATAATTGACTCCGCATTTTTGTTATCCTAACACGAATAGATTTCATTTCCCAAAAGTGGCGTAAAGATTGACGACTCAATGTTTGGCCTTTTATATGTGTAACTATCAGACCGTGCATATATCGACACACATATTAAGAAATACACAAGGCTGAGTATGTGCAGGATAAATTACATACATCTTGTAGAGTGCATCGGATCAGACGTTCATTTCGACTGAACAAAAAGGTAGGTTGTTTATATGTTGTAGATTATGCTTTGATGATTATTTTAGCGACAATCATAGATAGTGGTAATTAAAGAGCTTTTTATAAATAACGTGGGTTAAATATAATTAAACACGTTATCGGACGTGTAATTAAAAGTCATAGATACGTTAAGATGGACAGCACCTTCAGTTATAAAAGTTGTGTAACAGCAATGCGTAGTATTGCGCCAACGTTTGTGGTAAATTTTTAGCAGGGTTGTATGCTTTTTAAAATAAATACAATAACAGTATACCGGGGAACTTTCGCCTTTATAAAATATTCGCCCTTTGCCAAAACAAATGATTTTCCAATAATATCAATTTCGCCTTTAACATGTAGTTACTATATGTTGTATTTTGTGTACAACATGTAATATTAATTGTCAGGTTTAAATTGTCTTTCGAGAAAAGGGTGAAAATGTCGGAAGTTAAACTGCGACAATCAAATCTGTTATACACTACACACCGCGTGGAGGCATACGATCTCCCCGTATCGCGGAAGCGTTCTATAGCGTGGAGGGGAGGTATTTAAAAGTCAACTCCACTCTCCACCGTGGAGAATAAATCATCCACTCTCCACCGGCTATACACGTTTGCTGCGAACGAGGAGTAAGCGTGGAGCAGTAGGCGAGGTGACTCCACGTTACACCTTTGTACCGCGTGGAGGAACCTTGGATGTAGATGTTCATGTTTAGTTTAAACATATTTTATTTAAATAATTCAAAAGGAATTGGACACAAGTTATAACAACTTAAAAACGTCCTTTTCTATTAACAATTACATAATGGCATCAATAATGCAATGGGCAGCATACTATATGCAATAATATTTATACATAAAAGTAACGTTAATATACTAGATGGAAATAGATAGTATTTACATACCAGTACCCACTCTTGTGACTTTTACATGATAAACAATTACAGTTTCAATAATTTGACAAAGTAATGTCGTATAAATACAAGAATTGGCAATAGGAATATGTTGACTTTTAACACGTTGCATAATTGCTAAATGATGTATTACATATGTATATATGTATATCAGAGTAACAGACAAAATATAAAATTGTTGGGAATAATGAAATAATGAATAATGTATTTTTGTTTTATATACATTCCTGTACAAAAAATCGTATAGCTTCGTTATCCTTCTGACTCAGTATATCAAAACCATTCAATATGACATCCAGATCAATATATATACCAAATCTAGATAATTTTATGAACAATGTAGCACGGCATTCATCAAATCGGTTACACTGAAAAAGATAGTGATGTTTGTTTTCTGCTGGATAAGAACAGTAACAATCTGGAGATAAGACTGGATTAACTTTAAGAGATCTGCATCCAAAGCACCACAGCCGTGACGAAGGCTAGTATGTATTACGTCTAACTTGCCTACAGACAGTTTAGTTTTCGCGATAAATTATAATGCATTTTATAAAAAAAAAAAATCTGCTTCAGTCTATTCTCAGTTTCTCCCAACCGGTTTTCTTATAAAAGAGACTGTCTACTTGCGCATGAAGGCAAACCTGTAACTGTCTTAGTGTGGGAGGAAACAGGAGTACCCGGAGAAATCTCAAAAGGTTTAGGGTCACCTACTCGACCTCCTGGGTTATCTTCGGGTACTCCGGTTTCCTCCCACACTAATACTCCCTGCGCTTTCATTAACAGTTATGTGATTTCCACGTTCCATCGGTACGTTTTTCCCACGCCACGGTTGACCGTGACTCCACGTTACACCTTTGTGCCGCGTGGAGGTAACTATTGGATGTACATGTTCATGTACATAACTCACCGTTGTCGACGTCACACCATTAGTCTACGACTACTATTGAGTGTAGTGAACGTATTAAATTAGGTTTAATTAGAGTTGCGCTCCTTGATTAGACACGTGACTACATACTAGCAGGGTTAATAAAGCACATGTTTTGTCATTGAATTGAGTTTAACGTATTTTTTTCAGCAATGTGTTACTTTTTCACAACGCGTGCCGATTTATAACTAGTTACAGGCAGAAACTGTTTAATTGCTTTTGGCATCCTTACCTGTCAAACTTCGTTGACTGTAGCAAAATTTAAAATTCAACCTATGTTTTATTGTTACTCTTCGACTTGCCGACTTTAAATAAAAATTATCTTATCTCATTATGAAATCATTATCATATCATTCTGATCGAATAAGTAAATATCAGAGATAAAAAAAGTAACGCTAGTTTTGGGCTTCGCCTTTCCGTTTTAATTTTAAGAACTCTATCAAGTATATATTTATTTTCAATATTGTTTAACATAGTGCTTCCATTAAGAAGTATTTAAGTATCAAGATTAACCGGATGCACTTACAAAAAAACCCTCATTTATTGAAGTCGGTCTCTTATCATTATCCATTGGATATTGTAAAAGATAATGGATAGCAGTTTCATAATCATCACCACACAGACAAGATGAAGACGACTTTTTCAAGGGATCTTTGAACAGATCATAGTTCAGGCTACTCGACTCATTTCTCGGTTGACATAGGATACTGTTACACCTTCTGCTTTCACAATGTTTAGATACGTCCGAGATATCATTATTGAACATATTTCACTATATACATTTGCCTTAAATCTATTTAGAATAGGGGAATGTGCTATATCAATTTTAAGTGGCGGTTTAAACATTCTTACATTTCCTGGAGTATACCTATCATTTTCTGGGTTATGAATAAGAGAATCACTCATGTAATGGAGGTATGTGGGCGATAAATTATTATTTATTTTATACATCTGAATTAGCATATGATTCATCCTTCGATCAGACAGAGGTTCCCAGCCTATTTCTTTATATAGAGTTTGGTATGATGTACCTTTCCTTAGGCCTGTGATAATCATCTAATCATCGCAGCTTCAAGTTGTACAGATTCTAATATTTTTGGACGGATAAATGTTGTATATATTTTGCATAGTGATTTCCTATTAATCTTATATTTCAGGTACGGAAGCATATTTATTCTTTCACTAGCCTTTTCATATATTAATTGAACATGGGTAGACCAAGTGAAAAAAAAATCCCAGATGTTTGTGAGCATGCTCTATATACTTATTAGAGAAATAAATAAGAGGATGGATAGGGTATTGTTTTCAAGGCAAAGTTAGTGATTTGGTTTTAGAGGGGTTAAATTTAATATCTCATGTACTAGCCAGTAGTTAATTCTATGTAGGTCTTGGTTAAGATAATCTGCTGCTACTTGTGGGCTTTCGTCTACATTGACATATAATGATGTATCGTCTACAAAAAGCTCAATGTTACTCTGGACTATATCAGTGATATCATTAATATATAACAGAAATAAACAAGAGGCCCAGGGGGCCTGTATCGCTCACCTGGTTATTTAAGCAATCATGGTACAATATTTATATTTGCTCTGTAATGCCAATTTGTAACCACTTCAGACATGTAGGGTAGACATGAAAATCACCAATTTTATAAACCACCCAAAGGCCTTTACAGCTATGAGTAGTATTTGATTCTAGCATTTCTAGAACTGGAGAAGAGGATTTTTGAAATTTCCCTAAATCCCCCCCCCCTTTTTTTTGGCCCCTTACTCAGCTCCCTAGGGGGTCAGGCTCATAATTTTTTTAGCTGCAGACCCCCTCCCCTAACAAGAACTTCTGTCAAATATGAACAACTTCCGTTTAAAACAATGGAAGATATGGCCTGTTATGTTTATTTCCTATATAAACTATACAAAACTTCACTCCCTTCTCAGGGGCAAACGGGGGCTCTGAGAGACATGAAAATCACAAATTTTATAAACCACCCAAAGGCCTTTACAGCTATGAGTAGTATTTGATTCTAGCATTTCTAGAACTGGAGAAGAAGATTTTTTATTCTTTTCTAAATTATCCCCTTTGTGGCCCCTAACTCAGCCCCCTAGGGGGTCACACCCTTATTTTATAAATATATTAAGCCCCTGGTCCCAAGGATGCCTCATATCAAATTTAGTTAAAATCCAATCAGTTGTTCAGGAGATAAAGGCTTTTAAAGGGAAAAGTTGACGCCGGACGACGGACGCTGCGGTACGGCATTAGCTCACTTGCCCTTCGGGCAGGTGAGCTAAAAAAGGACCGAGAACTGATCCCTGAGGAACACCTGCATTAACAACCCTAAAAGTAGAAAAATGACCTTCAGTTAGTACTCTCTGTTTTCTATCTTCAAGATAATTTTCAAACCAGATTAAAGCATGGCCTGAAATGCAATATACTTTAAGATTATGTATTAACCTTTTGTGCCAAACTCTGTAAAAAGCCTTGCTGATGTCGCGAAATGCAAACCTGAATTCTTTCCCTTTATACAACTTGCTAATTATGGTTTTGGTATATAGAGAGAAGTTGGTTTACTGTTGAATCACCTGGTTTAAAGCCTGGTTGGTCATTGGAAAGTATATAATTAGTTGTTAAATAGTTATTTAAATATTGGAATATTATTTTTTCTAAGATTTTACTAAAACATGATGTTATAGATATTGGTCGATAATTGGAGTAATTATTTTTAACCCATTCCCTTAATACACATCACTAACTTTATTCATCTTCCATGGCTCAGGTTTACACCCGTTAGATACAGTTGTGTTAAACAAAATTGTAACTGGGAGTATTAAGGAAGATTTTTTTTATGACTTTAGGTAACTTTCAATCAGGTCCTGCTGGTTTATTTTATAACATTTAGTTCGTTATTCAAAATATCAGCAAAAGAAGTAACACAAAGTCTCATGAAAAAAGCCCAAGAACAATAAGACAAGGTGTTCCGGACGATAAACGTGTTCTGCTTCATCGGCGGCACCCGCCTCGTAATTCTAGGTCGAATCTAAGTAATATCACTAGCGAGAACTAGAGTAGTGATAACATAACGACAGAGTACACGGTACGGGTGTCCTTAACGAACAAAACACTGTACAATTGTCGCACAATCCGCTCTGAATGAAACCTAATATTACACAATTACAATTCACAGTAACCTGAGATATCCGTTTTGAATGTAACCCACAACATTGCCCAGTCATAAAACATTGTGCAAAATAAAACACAAAACGAATTCATGACATTTACGGTGGCTCTACATCTACTCGCGATGAAAAAAATCGAACTCCAGACACATCCTTTAAAATACTGATAATCTAAAACCCGCCTTGACCTACATAATGACCGCCTCATTTTTGTTCCACCTCTTGACTGAGCTATGGGTAAAAGTCTACATCAGCTATGCAAATATACTTAATATAGAGAAAACTTGTACAATATCTCTAAGATGGTGTCCCGTGTTGGCGTCAGCCAAACTAGACAAGGCCTCATTTCAGTAAAAAAATATTTCTCTGTGTATATCTCAAAATTGTTGGGTACCATAATATCTTTTTATTTAACTCTTGGGTGTTGAATCTGGAAATGGGTGTTACAAAGCTGGGTTTCTATTGTAAAAGAGATCAAAATTGTCAAGAAAATGGTTGCCTTAATTTGCATAAGGTTTTTATACATGGAATGAACATTAAAAAGGTGTCTAAAAAAATATTATTGCTGGGTTAAAAGGGCCATTTTTCACGAAAACCAAGATGGCCGCCATTTTTATTTGAAATTTCTCGTCAGTTTATCATGTTGAATTTTGCTCTTGGTATCTTTTTTCTGTATCTTTTTCAAGAAACCATGTGCAATGGAACACACATGACTTAAACAATATCTTGTTGAAATGGCTACCACAGATGAATCAGCATTGCTGTTGGATAGGACATAAGTTTCAATTTGTAATGAAGCTCCTATCCTTATGTTGTCGATACAGTACTGTATAGCGGTTGTATTTCGCGGAGGTATTAATTTCGCTATATTCGCGCTTTGACTAATATCTGCGAATTCTAAATACCAGCGAAATTATCAAAAATGTTAACCACTTTGATGGATCTTATCGTAACATGTTGAAAACACTTATAACCCCAAGCTGTTAAGCAAGTTAAAATGAACTCAAATCAAATTATCACTGGACAACTGGGCTGTCCGTGTAAAAACAAAACCTAAATTTGTCTCTATTTATTGAAAGTTGAATCTGCTGATTTTGCTTTTCTTTCAGACACACCACTTTCATTTTGCTGATACCAAACCTTCTTGGTGGCCTTCTGAACATAGGTACTGCTCTAGTCTTTGGCTTACATGCCATGGTAAGACTCTCCGTTGATGATGGTACATCCAGTTTCTTTCTATTTGATGATATAATACTATCGGGCGAAAAAGATCCACGCTGCCATGCTACCATAAGTGAAATGTATCATTCACTCTAACGTCTCCTCGATGTTGTCCGCAGTATAGTGAACAAACTTGCTTTGGACTATGTTTGGGGGTATCAAGGAGCCTTCACGGGATAGTCACTAAACAGACTTTTTTGCTAGTGATGTATCCAACTGGTGAATATGATTACAGCGCAACACATTTCCTGCTTCATGAAACGACTTCACAAGTTTCGACCATGTAGCCTGATGTACGGTGCTAGCAAGTACTATTTTGTTCTGGTGACCGCTTTGAATAACGACTCACACCATAGGTGATATCCTGTGCAATACTTAGACTTTTTTTCCTATCAGGCTCGTTTTCATTAGTGTCAGGTTCAAGTTGACAAGGCCAACCATATAAAAGGCGCAGAAATATATACAAGCTGACTGATAAACATTTTAAGGCTTTTTCGTCATTTACACAAAATCCTGAATGACTTGGTTTAGGATACAAAATATAAGTTTATATCTTCATCAGGCTCAAATCGAGGTATTCTTAAGATAGTCTCCCGTTTATTCATTGAAAACGCACATTTGGAAATTGCTGCACCAGAAAACATTGAAGGTATCAGTAAAATGATATTTCCTTTGTCACATTCTTCAAGTCTTACAAAAGTTATGAAATCACTAACAGGTGATTGCTACTTCTGTCGTAATGATGTTGTTCTGTTCTCGAGAGACCTCTTGATGAAGTATCTTTTGCAAGTTCTATGTAAAGATCCCATACATCACTCATTTTAAGCACATGGCCATTGTCAGCAGCACATTGCAAGTCGATGCACAGCAATGGCGTGGGTATCTGTATCTGAATCAAGCTGGTTTTTTTTGTCGATCTCTGAAAAGCGTTTTAATAAGTAAGGTGGTAATTTGCTACTGCTGTTATTAAATAATGTACACCAGCAAAACTGGAGCCGACTATAATGTCTAGCGGTGCTGCTTTGATTGTACGACTGCTTGTGTCCATCGTAATGACTGAATGAAGATGCTCTTTAGGCACAGACATCAGATTCACACTTTCCAATTGGCTGGAGTCGATGTGCTGCGTCTGGCCTTACTAGTGGTCTGCGGTGATGATGGTGTCTCATGTATACTTTGGTTAGTTGATTTTAATCTTGCTATTTTAATAATGTCAGTTAAATCAGCATAGCAGTTTTTATGTCAGCAACCATTGATCTGTTTTCAGACGTTCGAATGTCTCTTGGATTTTTTCGGTCACATTAATTGAATCTCTTTGATGCAACTTTTTTAAGTGTTTCCACACCATATGCGCTTGAGTCACGTTTTCCTCCTTTGCGACTGCTTTGTTAACAAATAATTCACGTCTTGTAGTTCGTTGGAGATGGCCTCTTTCAATTTAATATTGGGTTCCTATCCATTTTTGATAATGCAAAGATAGATATAGAGTATGGTTAGTTTAATAGAAGTACAACTTTTTGCAATGATTTCATAGTGGTATCGTGATTACAAACGAGAGTCAAATATTGCTTCAGTAATTCTTGTTCACCATTTGCCTCCGTTCAAAATGATATATTTTTAGTAAAGTTGAGATATCAAAAAATCTTATTCAAAAACGCCGAAGATTGACATTTGTTGAATCAGGGAATTGTAATGTAGTGTAGTACACTAATTTCTACTTTTAGTGCATTTGAGTACTTTCCTACAGTGTATATAAGCGGTAGGCAATATGATATTTGATGTCATCGTGCGTCGGCTTACCAGTCATGTTCTGCTTAATACATAGAGCATGTATATACATGTATGTTATTGCTTTTTTGTTCAAATCATACTGTTTCTACTGAATGTAGCTATTCAAGTTCAGTGATGCTATTATGATAATAACTTTTTATGGGATCAAGAAATGCACCGGTAAAAGTATCTCCACTCTCTTTCACACGAATGTATCTATTCGACAAGTCAAACAGAAATTTATTAATATAGATTATTAAGCAATTTTACAATTCATTGAAACTGTTATTAAAACTACATGTAATGATATTTAATAATAAACATCTTCATTATAGAAGGGGCTGTATAAGACAATTTTGTACATGTTTAGCTTCAACTATTTAAATTCATTAAAGGATAGCGTGACAGAGATAGGTGCTTCGTATGGTTACTCTTTGCCTAAATTGTTAAGTCACACCGACGAAGCCTTGATAGCTTTGGGCGGATGCATTGGTGTTTTTACCGTGTTATTGTGGCATTAAATGTTTTAATTTCGGTTAAGATTATTAAGGGACCTCCGTACAGTTAGCTAAGAGTTATTTGTATTCTAGGGATAGTGTTGTCGAGAAAGACAAGGAGCTTCGCCACATGCTTGTGTTATATCTGATATCTAATTGCCGTTTTGTTGTTGTTTATATTATCTCTCTACATGTAGATAATCCTGTCATTAAGTCCGTTACAAGACAGTTATATAGTACAAATAAACGATATGACATGCGTGTTGATGTCATATTGAATTTATTAAACGAGTGATTTAGGCGAGTGTCATATCAAATTATTAAACGAGTTTAATCAATTCAATATGACATGGACAAGAATTTATTACCTGAAAAAATAATTCAAACGCAATTATAAGCTGACTTTATATATATAGGTAAAAGCCTAAGTACTCTAATCATAGCATTGTATCTCCGCGCAGTGCAAAGTAGGTCCATATTTGTATTTTTTTGAATACTGAACAGATTAAATGACCATTTCCAATTCGTTCAAAATAATACTAAATGTATAAAAAAATTATAGTAAATCAAACTAGTACCTGCAGTGCCGTAGTAATATGTTTCCATGGTTTTGACCAAAAGTCGCACATTGAGATCTTATTACACGTGTGTAATACGATATTATGACATGTTCGTATGCCATAATAAAATCAGTCAGTTATGTGATAAATAAATGTATACATATATACATATATTTCCCTTTCAATTGAGTCGTTTTTTATCACAGAAATTAGCTTAAAAATACAAACATTAAAAACGCTTTAAAATTCCCTACAAAAATCGAAACCGTTGGTAATGCGTAATGGGACTTTCCCCTAAAACAATCAATTCCTGGATGATAAAAAGGTGGTATTTCTTAAAATAATACAAACCCATAGAGGAGCAGTTAAGCCATTCCTTGGATAAAAATATCCTGTATCCGTATGCAGTGAATGATTTATTTTCATTTTTGAAATATTGAAAAACGATATGTTTTCCAAATTGTGTGTGATATGGGTTTTGCGGGCTGATATGGGTTTATGGTTGTGATACGGCGGGGGCTGATACGGGTTTTGGGGTGTGATACGGCGAGGGCTGATATGGGTTAGAGCAATTGTGTCGTATCGCATATACAAAAAAAACGTATTTATTAGTAAGTATGTAATAAATACTTTTATGTCTAACAACAATGAAATTACGTGCTCTTGGCAAACATTAATGTCGGCCTCTTTAGTCCTATTGCAATACTTCTAGACTATTTACAGATAGACAGTACCTCTACAAAGGAGTCACTTACACAGAACAAATGAGTGTTTTTATTTGTTTGTACATAAGGTTATGTACTTATGGATGGACAATCGCAGCAGAAACAGAGTGCCTTGTGTCCAAATCTCGCCCTGATCCCCCCGTTTTAGAACCTACACAAGACCTATAAATGATGAGCTTGCATTAGTTGGTGGCTGTGTTCAGCACCATGGCTCATAGTTACAGCCTCTTTCACACATTATGATTATAATGTGGGCGGTTTTTTCTGGATCACTGTTCATGTGTCACGACTAAACCTGGGCCATTCAATTATTTCAAAACGTTCTCACTTTCACAAATTTGATGGAACACACTTAAATATGAAAAGAATATAATTTCTTTGGAATTGCTATCCTATTCCAGCGTACCTGATACTTGCACATATAATGGCTTATGCAAATGTAGATCCATAAATATATTAAATTACACACTAAATAAAAGAAATATTACACCACACCTTGGTGAGTTATGCAACACGCAGATGTATATCATTCAACAGACTATAATTTCTTTCATTACATATCAATTCCATTGCAACCAAATTGACATTTCTCATTGTGTGATTTATAGCAAGCAGTCACAATGTGTTTAACAGCTGCCTGCCCCATTTAGTCAACCTCTTTCAATCTTTAAGAAATTTAATAAAGCAACTCTTTTCTTACGCGCCGTTCCTCTGAAACTTTCAAACATTACTTAACATCTATTTCCCACGCCTGGGAGCAAACCTCTAATGTTATTGTGTATAATGAGCATCATATTCCCAATCTCACCTCAAGGGGCGTATGATTCTTTTTCTCTTACCCTGTTCACTCATTGCATATCATATACATAATATAATATTAACGTTACAGGCCAAATGCAGGGTTTATTTGACGTTGTTGACAAGACGTTATACAATTGTTCTGAATATGGGAATACCTAGGATGAGATTAAAATAATCTCTCGCATTGCAACCACAGGAGGTGGGGGGGAGGTTTTGTCGAGTGTTTGGCAACTTAAGAATCTTTCCCGAGAGTTGAGATTTCCCTATCTCATCCTGAACGGAGTGAATTATTATTTTTCTCTCACCCTGTTCTCCCGTTGCGTATCATATACGTCAAGTAATATTTGCGTTACAGGCTTAATTCAGGGTTGACGTGACGTTGATGGATTATTGATGTGACGTCATTGTATTGTTTACTTGACGGCATACCATTGTTATAAATAGGGGAATGCCCCGTCTTAAATCTAGGGTGAAACAAGGATATCTCACACCGGTGAAAGTGTGGATACACATGTCCAGGGTAAGCGCAAAGGATGTCTCACACGCGGAATAGTGTGGATGCAACTGTCCAGGGAAAGAGAAAAGCGACTCCCCTACCTGTCTATGATGCTGCAGGAACCAACACCACAAAACTGCTTTACAACCCCCACAATGACAAATGCAAAAAGCACAACAAGGACTACTTCAAGCTTTATTTTGATAGGACTCAAAATAATTTGGTTAAATAAGGCTTTAATAATATTGTACTGATGTTTGTTAGGTGTATATCCCCCGAATAGTCTTTAGACAAAAGAACTGCCTCAGATGATAAAAACGAATTGTAAAAGCTGAATATATCAAAACAAAGTAAATGCATAATAACAAAATGCATTATATGTCGCTGTAACCGTTCGTTTTGTTTGGCTCAGTGTGTCAAATTATAGATGGTATTTGTTTTATGACTATATCCTCTAAATGCTTGTTGATGAATAAATGATCTGTTAATTCGCAAAAATCATCGCAATTTATTACGGCTCTTTTACCATTTTTCTATCTGTTTTTTTGAATAGTTTGAACTTCTTTAATGACTTACTAAATGCATCTTAAATGCTTATTCACAGAGTGTATGACAAAAATAATTGTTTTCCAGATCTAAGTCCGTGCGAACCCGAAATAGAACATAACTCTTCCTAGCTGTTGTGAGAAGAATCAACCTACATTTGAAAAGTTATTAAACATCATGAGCTCTCAGGGGTAAGTGACTCTGGTGAGGCAGCCTTTTTTCCATTTTTTCCATGACCAAATGATTAATTTGTAATGACACATTAGAAACCGTATTTTTAGGCATCTCTATTCTTGTGTTCAGCCATAGGATGTTGCTTGATGGAACACATTTAACCACGTCTGCACAAAGTACAAACATCACCAATGCAGGTCTCACATGGAACGTCCGGTTTATTCAAACACACTGCGCATGTCAAATACAGTATGCTTTAAAGATGCTTGTACATCGCTACAATCTCTCCTTTTTAATCAAAACCAGAGGTTATGTATTACTGATACTTGAAACTGTTCAACAAGGAAACAATACCGGAGTATGACATTATTATTATTGAGAACAATTAAAACATAAAATATAAATGTTAAACACATTTAGTCCTTAAGATGTCTCATAAGATGGACAATCCTTTGAATATATATTTATAATCATAAATATAAGTCAAAGCATATTCTTTTAATTGTGTTCAGTCATAGGCTGTTACTGGATGATTTAACCACATATGTACAAACAGCACAATTGAAGGTCTCACATGGAACATCCGTTTTATTTACACTCGATGGGCATGTCAAATACAGTATGCTTTAAAGATGTTTGTAAATCACTACTTTACAGATGTTTGTATATCACTACTTTACAGCTGTGTGTATATCACTACTTTACAGATGTTTGTATATCACTACTTTACAGATGTTTGAATATCACTACTTTGCAGATGTTTGTATATCACTACTTTACAGATGTTTGTATATCACTACTTTACAGATGTTTGTATATCACTACTTTACAGATGTTTGTTTATCACTACTTTCATAGCTTTGATAAATCTTTACTGAAAAGAAAACCATTCCTTGCTAGATTTTGATGAAAAAATGTATAAATAAATAACGATTAAATTGCGTAATGATTGTAAATATTCTGCAGGACCAGACCTGGATTCAATCCCTGGGACTTAAATTGTTATACAGTCATTTTTTGAACTGAGCTACCTACCGAAGAATGAATATCAGTCCAACTGGCTGCGTTACAGTTATACAAAAAAAGAACGGTACTTAACACAGTGGCCAGGATTCGCTAGTATTTTGTCTGCAGAAGGACAGGGATCCTTTGAATGTAGTTGTTTGCCCTAGATTTGAAAAAAAAACAATAATGCAGGGTTAAGTATATTTATGTATGTGAGTTTGTTAACATCGAAGGTAGACTTTCAGTGATCTTTTGTACATTTGTTTAAAACAACAAACATAACGGCATAACACGTTCACGGATTTTTATATAGATATATACATGTATATATATGTAACCCGGGTATATATGAGATTTATTACATACTTACTAATAAAAATGGGGTTGTTGTATATGCAATATGACACTATTGCTCTAACCCATATCAGCCCTCGTCTTGTAACACCCCAAAACCCGTATCAGCCCTCTCCGTATCAGCTCGCAAAACCCGTATCACACCCCTTTTGGAATGTCTTTTTTTTCAATATTTAAGAAAAGTAGATCATAAGAAAGTAGGTATATCCGTATTTTTGGATGCTGTGTACAGCATTCATAGCGGTCCTCGCCCAGCCTGGGCAAATTAAAACCAAACAACAGACTTTCTTCTTCCGCGGAAGATCTTTAAATGCCGTGTTGATTATTTCATGGAATGATTAATGCTAAAAAATGATGAAATACATATGAAAACGATCAATAAATCAAAGGTTTTTTTTGAAATTTAACGAAAAGTCGAGTTTTTTTCAGTGAGCATCATGAACTATATCAATCTAAGATTACTACGCTTTTTGGACCGAATATTTTTTACACAAGAAAAAAATACACCACTTTATCTCCTTCCGTGAAAGATTTTTAGATAATGTGTTCATTATTTCAGTATATGATCAATGCTTTAATATGGTAAAATATATCTATATAAGACAAAAAAAATCAAATAAAATATATAAAATCTTTAACAGTGGCATTTTTAATCAATGAAAGTTCCGAACTATATTTGGTTCAAATAACTACGCCTCGTATTCCAATACTCTAAAGTGTGTGTGTGAGAGTTTTCTCCCCTTGTCCATAATTAGAAGTTTCATGCTCGCGACTTGTTGAACGACTGTTTGATAACTGTCCTTTATAAAGCAGACTTCGCGTTTTTTTTGTCTCAATGGAAAGTATCCAAGTGAAAGAGAATGTTGGCTTATACTAAAGTAGCCGTCAGCAGCTGTGCCTAACGAGTTTATAGATAGCTTCCCAATGCGACAGCAGCTGTGGCTAACGAGTTTGTAGATAGCTTCCCAATACTGTCTCTAGATAATGGCCCGATTAGTATAATCCAAGTGCTTCGTGAATATAGAATATTGAACATCAAACATTAAAACCGTATATACATATATCTCGAGAAGGAGAGATACACAAGGGACTTGCATAAGTCCGTGATTACACGCACTGGAAAAATAGCATTGTCTGCGCTGTAGGAGCTTCATTCCTTGAAGGATTTCCATCGATTGAAACACTAATTAAGGACCATAATATCAGACAAGTTTCAATTTCAGTGCTGTTGGGTCAAGGTCATCGTTACTTATTTTTATATTGCTAATGGTAGCCAGTAAGGGACCTATTTTGTTTTAGCAATACTCTGCTTGTTATATATATATATTTATTGAAAATTATAATTAAGTGGTGGGCTATTATGAACCTTACTCAACAACATGTTCTTTATTATTTACTGCCACTCTGTACTGATATACCACCTCCTTTATTCCATTATTTGAATCCTTCATACACAGCATCCCTGAGTGCCCTCGGCACTTTGATATTAGTAAGTATGAAATAAACAGAATAAAACATGCCTTTTTCCATATCACACACAGTATCAACACGAGATTCCAATATAAGCCCGAGGGTTGATACTGGTTTTGATATGGAAAAAGGCATGCATTATTCTGTGAATTACATATTTACTAATAAAATAGGTAATAAAATAATAGTAATTATCTAAATAAAACCCTGTAATACAATCAATCAATCATCATGCAATTTAATTACAAATTCCTGAAAATAATCTGTTAACTCCATCTTTCTCCGACTGACACATGGAAATTCATGAAAGTATGGACTATTGAGCAAGATTTTGTGAAATGATTTTTATCCACCGAATCCTCAATTTACAGTACAATGACATACTCATTAAGGTTCCTTAAGAAAAATCCAAGTGAATATAGTCTAATATGTTGATAACTACACCCAAACTTCACAATTACCACAAACAGCATTTACGGAGCACATCCCCTGAATTCCAACCCTTCTTACCAGTATTCTGTCTCCTACCTTGAGTTTTGTCTTTCGCATTTTGGCATCATAGTAAGTTTTATTACGAGCAGCATTGTTTTCGCCTCGTCAGCAGCCATACGGTACGCATACTGGAGCCTAGATTTTTTAACTTACTAACATATGACACTGGATCAAATACTCCCAGGTCTGGTTTGTTACTACCTAAAAAAGCACCTACTGACAATCTTGGGTGCCACCCAAACATGACGTTACGGGGTGAATAACCGGTAGCATCGCTCCTAGTAGCGTTATATGCCTGGACCAGCGGAGAGATGTAAGACTCCCAGTCTAGCTTCTGGTCATCTTCTAGGGTAGCTAGCATTTTCAACTGGTCTGGTTGAAACGCTTAGCCGATCCGTTGCCAATTTGATGATACGGAGTTGTCCAGTTTTTCTTTATCCCAGCCATCCTACAAAGTTCCCAATGACCTTGCTTTCGAAATTCCGACCTTGGTCTTTATGGAGCTTCTCAAGAAAGCTGTAGTGGACAATACAGTTTTCAAACAATGCTTTAGCTGTTGTTTGAGCAGTTTGGTTTCGACAGGGAATTGCCTGAGCATATCGAGTGAAGTAGTCAGTTATAACCAACACATTAGAAACCCTCTTTCGATCTCTCTATGCTAATAAAGTCGATGCGAACCAACTCCATGGTGGCACAGGAGTCTCTCTCCTGATACATCTACTACATTGTTCTATTTTCCTATTAACATCCCCCTCCATACCAATAAAATCCCTTTTTTTTGCCAACCATAGGTTCTTCTCCGTGCCTTTGCAATATGAGTTGTTTCACCTTCTCGTCATCTACAGTTGTGGTTCTGTACAAACCACTATGCTCAAGGGAAAGTCGCTTTCGATCCCGAAGGTACCTCCGCACCTCAGGCGACTCACTCATACCTCCCCTTGCACAAAAACCAACACTGCAGATGTCTACAACACTAGACTATACTGAATCATTCGCCTGCTCAGCCACCCAATCGATGCTAGCCAGCTCACCACCATAAACTGCTCCCTCCTCGGCCGTAGAAGTAACTGAATCAGTGGTGACACAATAAGCCATTGGTACTGGAAGCCATTACTGACTGACAGACTGCCTAAACCATGTCTGTAAACAACTGAGGCTGACGGGACAATCCAACCGCATCTGCATTTTGCCTTCCAGCTCGGTAGGTTATAGTAAAATCATAACCTGCTAGAGCGGCTACCCCCAATGACTTGTAGCATTGAGCTTTGCCTTGGTTAGCACATACGTAAGTGGGTTGTTGTCGGTGAAGAGCTCGAAACTAGTTTCAAACAAATAGTCATATAATTTGTCAGTTACAGCCGACTTCAGAGCCAAAAACTCCAACTTATGTGCCGGGTAGTTTTTCTCGCTTGATCTCAGACCACGGCTTGCATATGCAATGACCCGCTTGTGACCTTGCTGTTCCTGGTACAACACTGCACTAAGAGACACTATCATCTGTTTTCAATAGAGTTAGGAGTAGTCGGCATAACCCATGATTGGTGGGCTCAACAGTCCAAAGGTTACCTGATGTTGGTCACCCGCAGTGAAGGATATATCTTAATAGCCTTTGTTTTGTTACTGGTTTTCAATGGCCCATGCCCTCTTAATAAGCTATTGAATGGCTCTACAATCTTAGCATAGTCCTTAATAAACCTACGGTTATAACCAACGAATCCAAGAAACTGTCGAGCATCCTTTATGTTTGTTAGTTCGGGCCATCTACAACCGCTTTCAACTTCTCGGGATCTGTTCCAATCCCCTTATCCGACACTACATAGCCCAGATAAGTTACAGAACTCTTAAAAACTCGCATTTGTTTGGCGTCAACTTGAGAACGTGTTGTTCTAATCGCGAGAACACAGACTCTATCCTCTTGATGTGTTCCTCAAAAGTCTGAGAAAGAAATGAGGATAACGTCAATGAACACCAAACCCTCTCGCAGATGTAGTTCCCCCATACACTTTTCCATACGTCTTTGGACAGTGGCGGGTGCATTGGTTAAACTAAAGCTCATACGGTTGTACTCATAAAAACCAAGATTTGCAACTGCGAAAGCTGTCTTTGGTTTGTCCCCCTCTTCCATCTCGACTTGCCAGTAACCTGAACGTAAGTCGAGTTTTGAAAAGTACTTTGACACGTTGTGGTCAAAACGAGGCAACATGTAGGCGTCCTTACGCGCACGTGCATTTTTCTACAGTAATAATTATAATATACATAATTTGATATAGAGGCCTAATTAGCTAGCATAACTAAAGCGCTTCGCAGTACATATATAAAAAATTAGCATAAACATTAACCAATACAATTCTGAGGAATTCGCAGGAGCTGCCTTATCAGGCGCTAACAACTAGTCCTATGCCACCTGGCTAATATATCCCTATGTGTGTATGCCTGCGTGTGTGCTAGAGATGTAATGTGTTCTGTTTGTAATGGGACCGTGCTTCCAACGGCATCATTTATAGTGCCAACTTACTTGAATGCTACATCACAGATACCGCAACATCTAACCCAGACCATTTTATACTCCACCTGGATTGTTGGAGTTGTGTGGGCAGGAGGAAAACATTTTCTCTGAATATCCATGCGTACGACGATTTTGGGGATCGAACCTCGGCCGCCTACTTGAAAGGCCGGAGTGCTACCCACTAGACCAATCCGCCCACCCATTCTATAGTCAATACAGAATCGTAGAGATACGTCCTTCTTTCTCACTAAAACTACGTTAGATGAGAAAGGACTACTTTACTCACTAACTACACCTGCCTGTAACATGTCTTTGACGTGTTGGCGCACCTATTCATACTTTCCAGGGGGTATCCTCCTGTACGATTTGCTTAAATGGTTTGCTTTCCTCTAACTCTATCTTATGTTTCACTTTATTAGCCCTTCCTAAATCCAATGGTCCCTTAGCAATAATCTATGCCAACTCCCAATTACTGCTTTTGTCTCAGCCTGTTCCGAAGTTAAGTTTTCTTTCTCTAACTGAACACCGCATTCCTTAAAATAATCTGATTCAACCTTAGAGTGTCGACCTATTTCAGATGCAAAATATCCTCTATTTCCACAGCATGAATGACACTTAATTTCCCTTTTGGTCTAAGTATAATAGGTTTCTCTGTAATTTTACATATCTGAATTGGAACCCTTGCTACATTTGCATTCTGTTTCACCACTTTAGGACATACCACAAAACCTGCACCCTCGGCTAAACCTTCTGTTACCACTTCAATAATGTGACCGCTTAAACCTCTGGCTAACCCGTCAACAATTGAAGACTCATATGGAGCAATATGTATTGCCTTCCTGGATAAAGAACTTACTGTTGCAGTATTACGACAATACTTTCTGTAGCCATCTGTCATGCTTCTGGTATAATAAGCTAGTCTCATCATTAGACAATCGCGTTTGGGCTGTACAAACCTTGACCCTGTCACAGAGCTTCATTTTTACCATCTCTTGGACCTTGACCATTCCTGTTTCCTCTGCCTCTCTGACCTTTGTTACTGTCACTAGCCCTCTGGTTACCTGACTTTTGACCATCCAGGTTTTTTCAAAATACTATCCAATTGATCATCTAACCTTTTCTCTAAACTCTCTAGAATATTAAGAGTATTGAACCTCTTCGCATGTTCTTGAGTCTGTTCACCTGACATCACATTTTGCTGGGCTTTCCCACCTGTATTGGTAGCAGTGACACCACTTCCTGTACTCTTGTTTATACTTATCTCCTTGTCAACCCTACGAATCTCCCTGAGCAGTTCATCAAAATCTTTCAAGGTATCATATTTGTGTCTTGTTTGACTCTTTAGCTTGTCTAAAGATAAAGACGTCCACAATTTGTGCCTTAGCAACTCACATTTTGCTCTCTTGTCAAGATATCCAATGTCAATAGCTAACTGCAACATGTTTTCTAGTCTACAGCTAAAGACTGACACTGATTCATCTGGTTTCTGATAGCAATTAAAAAGCTCCTGTATAATAATACCGTTGGTTGATATATCCCCAAATAATGTTTTTAACTTGGCTAAAATTTGGCAAGAACTGTAGCCCTCTCCCCCAATAGTATAAGCATTCTACGGGCAGTTCCCCGTAACGACCGCCTTATTGCTTGCACTAGCAGGCTCTCTGATATTTCAGGGTCGTTGGCAAGACAATGAAGATCAAACCGCCATTCTTGATATGTGATATCTCCCTTTTGTGGTGAATCATGACCAGAAAAATAAGGTATCTTAGGTACGTGGGTAAATCTATGTAAATGGGCCTCATATTCCTCATCCTCAAACTCTCCTAAATATGGATCTTTTTGTGGACTAACCTTAGGAGTGCTAACTGCTTTCTCAGAAAGCGGGATAATAACATACCTCCCCGTCTCCCTTAAGGACTCAAGTCCTTTGTGGTTGAACATGTTTTCCAGCCATTTTAACTTGAAAAAAAATATTCACAAAATACAACTATATATATTTTAAGTTGTATAACCTATATATTGAAAACAAAGTTACGCATATATTCACATTTAACATCTATTTACAGCTGCCTAGTCAGCACTTTTCTGTCAGTGCTCTGTTACAACTCCATGTCAATATCGTACCCTTAGCGATAAATGGGTATATATCAACAAATAAACGTAGTTCGGACTCAAAACATGGCATATGCGGTATATCTACATGGTCTACACGTTACCTCCATCCACGCACCACGAACACATACCTACAACAATGACACTACCCTTACAACCACACAATTACATCTGTTTACAACTCAGTTCACACAAAATAACACAATATCTCTCGTAACGTCAACATGCCGAGGCAAAGTTTCACACGCGTACGGTACTGGTCCTGGGTTCCATGTTTCTCCGCTCCATCGCACTCTTTTTCCCTCCTTCGCAGAAGAGCTCCTTCCTATGTCCCCTTTCTGCAAACTGGTTCTATGGTATAGGCGTACTCCATCAAGAACAATTACGTTGGGCGCCATCTGTCGCCGGTTTCTCGGATATAGTAAAAGAATACAAAAATAGAAGATGTTGATCTAGACAAATTACTTAAAGAATTTGATTTAAATGAATTAACAGACAATCAAAAAGAAACACTAGAAGGAAATTTAACAGAAGAAGAGCTTGGAAAAGCTTTAAAAATATGAAAAACTGTAAATCGCCTAGAACAGATGACTTTCCTGCAGAATTAAAAAAAAAAAAAAAAAATATATTGAGATCACTAAACCAGGGATATACTAAAGGATCTTTTTCCACAAATCAAAGGCTAGGTATTAGTACATGTATTCCAAAAGCAGAAAAACCAAGACAATTTAAAAAAAAATGGAGGCCTATTACATTATTAAATACAATTTACAAATTAGCCTCAGCATGCATAGCCAACAGAATGAAATCAATTTTAGATTTTATAATTTCAGATACACAAACAGGTTTTTTAAAGGGTAGGTTTATTGGAGAGAATACTAGATTAATATATGACATAATCAATTATACAGAAAATAATGACATTCCTGGATTATTGATTTTAATAGATTTTGAACAGGCCTTCGACTCGGTATCATGGAAGTTTCTAGACAAAGTAATCATTTTTTTTAAATTTTGGACCGAGTATCAGACATTGGATCAATACACTATATAAAGACACTTCATCATCTATTATACAAAATGGTAGGTTATCAGAATTTTTCACTATAGAACGCGGCTGTCGTCAGGGCGACCCTGTTTCACCATATCTTTTTATCCTTGTGGCAGAAATATTGACAATTATGGTTAAAAACAATGCAAAAATTAAGGGTATCAAAGTATGAAAAAAAGAACACAAGCTCTCACAGTTTGCAGATGACACATCTCTTACTTGAAATGGTTCTAGGAAGTCTTTCAATGAGGCACTCAAAATGTTAGAATTATTTGCACAAATATCAGGTCTAAAGGTAAATAGTGACAAAACACAATTGATATGGATAGGAAGTAAAAAATTCAGTCAAGACGTCTACCACCATAGATGGAAATTAAAATGGGGGATTACAAAATTTAACCTTCTTGGAATAGATTATTCTGTCAACTTAGATGAAATGATTAACATTAACTATAACAAAGCTATATAAAATTTAGATAAATCATTCCTACAATGGTCTAAAAGAATGCTTACACCAATAGGTAGAATACCTGTTTTAAAAACATTAATACTTTCAAAAATGATTCATCTCTTTATGACTATACCGAATCCAGACGGAGCTTTTATTAAAACAAATTTATTTTGGAAAGAAGTCCTAAATACATGGATAAAAGTGTCAAAACTAAATAAAATAAGAACCAAAACTGACCTTCTTACCTCCCCTTTATGGTACAATTCTAACTTTAAGATAGGGAATCAATACATTTAGTTTGAAGACTGGCATAAATACAGTAGTTGACATAATGAAAGGAGATGGAGCATTTTTAAATTTTGAAGAATTCAAAGACAAGTTTTCTGTAATATCGAATAATTTCTTAAGTTACCAGAGTCTGTGTGCATCCATTACATTTGTGATTAAAAATGTAAGGTATATCTGAATAACAATACTATTGTAAGACCTTATTTACCTTTTCACACTCAAATTCTATTTAAAAGTAAAAAAGGCAGTGGAGATTTCTATGATGCACTTACAGATCTAGAGCAAAACAAACCCTATTTTCCAATATTTGAACTGGAATACAATTTATTTACTACCCTTTAAGACTACCAAAGATACAAAACTACAATGGTTCCAGTATAAAATTCAAAATCAAATTATACCAGTAACTAAATATTTGAAAAAGATTGGCATAACAAATAATGACAAGTGTAACCTATGCAAAAATAATGTAGAAGATTTAGGTAGCAGTATACAGTAGAGGGTTGTGGCCATGGGTGATATTTTTGTTAAATGGCTAACCCCTGTATAATGATATGTAAAAAAATATATAAAAATAAAACTGTACTAAAATTGGTATAAGCATGATGAAGTGGGCTATCTGAGCTTCACATTTGTAAAAAAGAAAGAAGATTTTTTTGGTTCGAGAATAAAATTTTGGCCATAGTCCGAAAGGGTGCGTACACATGAAAAGCTAGCTTTACAGGAGGTAAAATTTTGACAACAGCACACGACGCAAAATTGCAAAAAATCAAGTTTTACAACTTTACTGGGACCCAGATAATTCTGCAACCAGGTAGGTAATCTTTAATTTCAGACAGAGCTTAGGAAAAAAATTACTAGTTGCGGGGGTCAAATTTTGGGTTAAAAATAGCAATTTTTGGCATTTTTTGGTAATTTTTGATGTGGTAACCATGGTTTTCACACAAGTGACATACATAGAAAAAAGAGGTTTATACACTTCTCAGTACTTTATATGTATTGTAAATGTAATGCAGTTTACAAATATATATACATGTATACATGTGTTGTGTAGGGTAAATCCGCTGTACTTACATTTCCTCGACATGTGCCTTGTTTATCAGAGTCGGGCCATTTCTACTGTATACTGCTACCTCAGAACATATGTTTTGGGAACGTAATGAAGCTCAGGTCATTTGGACCAAACAAGAAGAATGGATAAAACAAAAAACAAGTAAAACAGTAGTTTTTGATTTGAAAATTATATTGTTTGGACATACAGTTAACATTGTTACATCACAACCTCTCAACTTTCTTATATTACTTACAAAATACTTTATTTTTTGTACATCAAAAGACAAGACAGAGTTAACTTCAACTTGTTAAAAGAATTTATTGCACAAAGATAAACAATCGAAAAAGTTGTTCACATAGAGTGGGAAAATGTATTTACATAAAAACAACAACATTAATAAATTACAACCTATCCATATGACATAAAGATGTAACTATTTTAAAATAAGATTTCTTACTTTCTTAGGTAGTAAAGCTTCCCCCTACATTTGTATAGCAGATTGTTTACAGGTTATAGGACTCTATATATATCCATATATGTTTATGCATCAAATACAATTGAAAACATACATAAAGAGTGAAGGAGTGTTACAATAAAAACACCTACATATATTTTATTTTAAATGGATTTACTTGTATACTATGTATACATAGAGAATAATACATGCCTTTTTCCATATCACAAATATTGTGCCGAAGGCCCTTGGGCTGTTATTGGTCGAGGGTTTATACCGGGTGTCATATGGGAAAAGGCATGCTTTATTCTGTTTATTACATACTTACTAATAAAAGCTACTATATAATGATATATTTTTCTTTTGAAATATTGAAAAACGAAAATTTCCAAAAGGGGTGTGATACGGGTTTTGCGGGCTGATACGGGTTTTGGGGTGTGATACGGCGGGGGCTGATAAGATTTGTAGGGTAGGATACGGCGAGGGCTGATATGGGTAAGAGCAATTGTGTCGTTTCGCATATACAAAAGCCCGTATTAATTAGTAAGTATGTAATAAATGTTTATACACATTTCATATCCTGATATTAAAAAAATAGCTGACTTATATACAATATATATCTATACAATTTTTTATACTTAGTTCGATTGAAGTTCACTTAAATAGCAATGTAGATAGAAATTATGATTAAGTCAGAATATATATATGGATATATATATTGCCTTGTAATAGTTTATGTCTTTGTGGTGTGACGTAAATGTATACAGTATGTGACGTTTAGTTATAAGTAATGTTTGGTAAAAAAAAAAGAAATCTCAGATACTGAACTCCAGAACTCATCCCAAGCAAGGAAAAAAATCAAAGATGTGACTCCTGTGATAGGATATGTTTACATGATATATGTATACTCATATGATATTTTACATGCTGTATCTGTGAAGACAATTTTTTTTTACAAAATACAAAAAAATACAAAAGAAAAACACAACTTGTCCGTGTTGGTGTTTTACTGAGCAATCGGTGACATCTACAATGCTATCTATGTATATATCTATATGTACCTTTTCTCTGCGTCTTATTCGTGCTTTTTATTCGAATCATTCCAGTTCTGCTAAAGACGCACAGCCAACTAAGCCGGATTCGTCATATAGAAAATGGTTTGTGTTGATGTCTGGATTTTTTATCATATTTTTGTGCACTGGATTTCCCTTCAATATGGCTGTCCTTAACCCTGAGCTTCTTCGCACATTTGAGAAAAGTAAGGCGGAAACTGCTTTGGTACAGTCGATAACGATTGGGGTGCTATATATAGCAGGTAAGCTTGTACATGTGTATGAATGTAAATATTTCGCAATAGACTTTATTTAACACTTTAAAAATAATCGTTGAAAGATAATTAAATATATTATTAATTTCAAGTTTACGGAATGAAATAGCATATGTTTAGTATATAACCTTTCAGCTTCTTTACCAGTCAACTCGCCCTAAAATGTTTGAAATAAGCCGCAGCTTATCGTCATTTTCAGTAACGAGTCTAAGGTTGATTTTCTAAACAATCCTTCTTTCATGGCAGTCATAAAAGCAAGAAACCATCAGTTGCGTATTTTCTAAATGTACGTGTAAAACCTTTTTAGACTGACAGGAAAAATGAGAATCCTAGAACGAAATGTTTATTTTTATTTTTACAGCAATATCTGTTAAATGCAATGAATCTGAGGTTTATTTTCAAGCTCGGCCTATTTTTCAAATCAATTTTCGAGATTTTAGGGTATCTTACCGACATATCAATTTAATTGTATTCTTTACTAAAAGAAAAATATATTCATACATTTTGTCTGATGATATTCCCTACATTTGCAATACCTTTGCAGAGTTGAATCATGGAGATAAATTGCTATTCGAAATAAACGAAAAACGAGGTAATTTTAAACGTTTATTTGTATATAGATATTTTGTTTTAAGCGTTAACTTAACTTTAATACATACAGGAGCCTTGTGCGGGAAGATTGTGGCCAAATATGGAGCTAGAGTGACAGGGATAACCGGAAGCATAGTTACGACGCTCGGTCTGGTTTTCTCTTTCTTTGCCGAAAGTATTCCTCATCTCATTGTAACCCTTGGAATAGTGTCAGGTACGACTGAAAGAATTTTTCTTCCATATAACATTAAATGGGATGAAAAATATCAATATCATCTGTAAACAATTATTCACATGTAAAATAAACAACGATGTATCAGACAATGTGTTATTAGTTGACGATAAATTCTGACAATCCAACATGTACGAATGCCCTAGGCAAACTACATATCGGTTTGATATTACCAATATAACATTCAAACCGACAACTGAAACTATATTTTTCAAGCGATTCCCTTAGTCTTCATCCCACGAAGAAGTCCGATTAGAAGAACAAATTGACATCTGATTGACTATGACTGACTAGGCACAATGTAGTTCTACTTTAAATACCTCGATGATCTGTTACAACCAAAAATATCAAAAGTAAGGACATTTTTTTCATGGGCCATAATCAATGCCTTGCAAATTACAACATGAAATTAAGTTTGAATTTGTTTTGTTTAGCATGACTGCTAAGCTAGACTGAGCTTTGAATATTTTGTAAAAATGTAGATTCCTATATGATTTTCATTTTCGTCAACAGGATTTGGTTTCTCTGCTACTTTCATCTCAGCATTTACAACAGTCGGAGAATACTTTGAAGGGAAATCTAAACTAATGGCGTTATCATTCCTCTCATTTGGATCAGGATGCGGTTCAATAGTAATTCCCTATCTCTTACACTTCCTTATAGAAGAGTTCGGTTGGAGAGGGTGTTTACTTATTTTCGGAGGACTTTTTGCAAATATGATATGTTTCTTTGCTGTTTGCAAACCACTGTCAATCGGCATTTCACAAAATACGTCAAAGAAATCAAAAGATTTTGACCCCGAATCGACTTCGAACGAGGACGGTTTTACGAAATCAATACGGTCATTGGTCACCAGTAAAGTTTATTTAACATACACAGTAGCCATGTGCTTCACACTTCCGGTCATAAACTCATTAATGGTTTTTATCATCGATTTCCTAACGACGAACGGATTTGAATCTGACACAAGGATACAATTGTATCTTTATTTACAACTTGGAAACGCATTGTGCAGATTTGTTCCCGGTTTATGTAAAAAGTATATTCCTCACACGAGCGTTCTTATTATTCCTGCGTGTTTTACAGTACTCGGATCAACAGCGATTGCGTTGCTTCCTCATGCAGACACGTATATACATTATATTATCCTCTTGGTCTGTTTGGGGATGGCATTAGGTGTTGGCGTCACAACCGTCCCCATGACAACCATGAAGCTCGTGGGGCTTCAGAAGTACTCTGCGGGACTAGGAGTACTAATGACGCTCATGGGCATCAGTAATTGCATTGCAGGACCCATTGCTGGTTAGTACGACTTGACCTCAATTTAATATAGTGTCATTGACTTATCGTGACATCAGGATGTAACGAGTTTTGTTTACTTGTCACATAAATAATTGTGTATGTTTCGTGCGCCAATAGCTTCACAAAAATACCAGCAGGACATCGCAAGATGGCACAAGCTGTTGTTTGCGAAAGAAGATTCTATTTGTTGTGGATATGTACGATCATATCAAATTCATAAATCCGACTGCACTTTTTATGCTTTATAAGCACCTATACGTTTTTGCGTAACTGTCGTTTTAATCTAGGATAAATGAAACCCATTTAAAATGTTTAAGTTTCAGAGTCACTCTACAATTAAAGTTGCATCGAAAATACTGGTTTATATTTGCAAATTAAATTTGAAATACAGTATAGGGAGTGACTGCTATGGATTCAATAATAAGTATTGTTATGCCTCGATGATATACATCACTCCATGAAATCATCAACAAAGTAGGCCTCATAAAATTAAAGTTGTACCATCACGTGAATGTGTCAGATAATCACAGTCCATAATGGCAATCTTTTGAATACCAAATTATTAAAAGACAGCTATTTGATAAATGTTCCCTTTCTTTATAGTAACATCCCTATTCCCTAGTGTACATTGTACTTGTCGCATGTAATTCGGCATTCAAAGGCTTGCTAAGAATTTTATCATTATTTCCTTGATATATGACAGACAATATTGTTACACGTTGATGAGGAAAAAGGACAAGTTTCGTAACCTATACCATAATATAATTGCGAATAGTGATATGTCTTTGTGTGACATGATCGATATTTTTATCGTGCTCATTGTTGTGCCTTGTTATAACGTTGTCGCTGCTGGAATCCCACTGTTTGGACGTAGCGTGGCTTTGATTAGGCCTGGGTTTTCATGGCGGTTATGTAAATTGTACGGAGGACGCTTGTCCTTTAAGGGCACCTGGTCATTTTCTCTTTATACTTTTCAAAGGGTTTCTTTGTTCATATTTTGCGTAGGTGTTATTGTTTTGTAAGTTCAAATAACGTTTTGTGTTAACATTTCCGTATTCTCTTCTTTTTACAGGACTGTTTGTTGATCTGACGGGATCCTACACGAAACCCTTTTACTGTATGTCTGGTGGTCTCGGATTCGCGACTGGCATGTTTTTACTAGCTTCTTGGCTAAAACGGAAATCTACAACAAATCATTCAGGTATTGAAATTAATACCAGCGTTATCGAGGTAAACGACAATCCCACATTTACTCCATAAAACCATGTTCGATTTATGAAGAACTACCGGTGTTGCTTAGTGGATTATGTCTGTGTTAGCTGCGATTTATAGCGTTATATGACTAGGAGCACTTGTAACTGGTTGATCATGTTTAAAATCCAGTGAATATTTTAAAGCTTGAGCATGCTCCTTATACTTAAACACACTAAGCATCTATCAATTGCAACGGTGCAAGTCTACATAACATAAAGGGAAAGAACGCGTTGGATATAATGAAGGAATCTCGGTGTTATTCTTCTTTGACGTGTCCATGTAAAATGTGTGATATAATAAGATGTGTACTATAATTAAGATGAAGGATACCACTGCTGTGAAGAAATGTTTGGACAAGAGAAATGATGTATAGTTTATCTTGTAGGAACCTTTACCTTATCTATTGTATATCATCAGTGATATCTGAAACCTTTTAAGTCTTGTATAAGACAAGGAAAATCCCAAAAGGTTGCTGAGAAATCGATGGTGCCCTCCGGAAGCAAATATCACACCGATAATTTTCTATGTTTGTATTTCACTCGCTGTTTTAGTTATGCACCTATATACTTAACAATAAAGGTCTATATATGTTATTTTGCAGAACACTAGGATATCGTTAATTATAAAACAACGTTATAATGGCTTGTGCTTCGTACGGCGGATATCAGTGAACAGTGACGAATTGTTTTAAACAGAAATGTTCCAACATTACATATCTCAATTATTCGTTTAATATCATTTAACATCTAAGAAGCATCATATGATATTAGAACGTTTGGTAGAAAAATGTTAACATTCTTAAATAAATACTTTATATGGTTGATATAGTTCCGGAGCAGATGTTGCTTCAAATTACTCATTTTGTCCTCGCCTCTCTCAATTTTTTTTTATTTTTTTTTGTAATCAATTTTGAATCCCCATGCGGTTTATAGCGTGATATGACTAGGAGCACTTGTAGTTGGTTGATCATGTTTAAAATCCAGGGCATATTTTAAAGCTTGAGCATGCTCCTTATACTTAAACGCACTAAACATCTATCAATTGCAACGGTGCAAGTCGACATAACGTAAAGCTAAAGAACGCATTTGATAAAATGAAGAAATCCCGGTGTTATTCTTCTTTTTCGTGTCCATGTAAAATGTGTGATATAATAATGTAAGATGTGTACTATATTTAAGATTAAGGATACCATTGATGTGGAAAAAAGTCCCATGCAGAGATTTTTGGACAAGAGAAATAATAAATAGTTTAACTTGAAGGAATTCTTAACCTTAATTACTTTTATCATCAGTGATATCGGAAACCTTTTAAGTCTGAAATAATCTCAAATTGTTTCTGAGGTATTGTTCGTGCCCTCCGGAAGCAAATATCATACCGATGATTTTGTATGTTTGTTTTGCTCTCACTGTTTTAGTTATGCACATACATGTATACGGATTAGCCTTGAACTACATACTCAACGATAAAGGTTTATATATGACACATTGTGGAACACGAGACTATCGTTTATCATAAAACGACGTTATCATGGCTTGTGCTTCGAAGAGCGAATATCAGTAAACTATGAGGAATAGTTTTTAAACAAAAATCATTCCAACATTACATATCCCAATTATTCGTTTAATACCAGTTAGCATTTAAGAAGCATCATATGATATTCGAAAGTTTGGTAGAAAAATGTTAACATTCTTAAATAAATACTTTATATTGTTGATAAAATACCGGAGCAGATGTTGCTTCAAATTACTCATTTTGTCCTCGCCTCTCTCCATGTTTTTTTAAATTTATTTTTTGCAATTTTGAATCCCCATCCCTGACTGAAGTTACCGGTGGAATAAGGTGAAATTCAATTCAGTAGTTTAGAAGATGTTAGGAATAGTGACGGACGGACGAACAGACGTCGCACCGTGGCAGAAGCTCACATAAGTCATTCACACTAGGCGAGCTTAAAATCACAAAGAAAACCAGTCATGCTAGGCACACTTTATAAGTGATTGTAAACAATATCTCAGCAAATAAGGCCATCGCGAAGGACCTTCTAGAAAGTACAAGCTTCCTTTGTATACAAGAGCACTGGCAATTTCACTTCCAACTCCATGCCGTTTATATCATGACTCGGACTGAGATAGAGAGTAAAACGTTTGTTCCCTGGATATATTGTACCAGGGTGGAAAAAACCAAATCAACACGCTGGTCTCTTCAAATGGTTGTTGCTTTATTAAAACATTTATAAATACCCTACAACAAAACAAAGACATACATTTATACTCTTGCACACTAAGTCAAGGGACATAACTCTCTCACATTACAGATTAACGAGTTAGAACTTTTACATTTCTTACCAGATGAGAAATATAGTAAATCTTTATAATTTACAACCACATTTATATATTTTAACATTACTTATATAGCACTGTTAAATACTTTGATCATATCAATACTATAAATTACAAGGATTGCATTAAAGGGGCATCACGGTGAAGTAACTTTATTTTTTGTCTATTTTTCAAATACTATATAAACATATCAAGTGAGACTCCTTATGGAAAATAACGATCGGATTTGGCTGAAATAGATTCATAAAAATGATTAAATCTAAGAAAATCATCGGTATTTCTACCTGTCTGACCAACGTTTTGTTCAGGGATTTCCCTCTACCAGCGCATGCGCATAGCACACCATTTCTTTGTAAACAAAATGACTGGCCGTGTGAAGTAAGCGAAAGAAAAGTGTTGTACCGTGTCAGCTACGAAACGAAAAGTTGCCAAATGGTCAAAAGATAGCGCAAGGAGTACGTTACGGAATCATTATTGCAGGTGGGCAGTATTCAAAGGAGAAAATAACTGCCGTAGCAGTTAGTACGGTGCATGTATTCTTCCGGATAGCCGGTTAAGCTGAAATGGAATCGACAGAAATGCTAGCGCTGTTTATGTTATGAATAAATATCTAAAACTATTAAGCTCGCTAGTATCTTTGTCTGAGTTTGAACACAGATGAACTTAGTTTAATATGTTAATGGGCATGTATTGGAGAGAGTTTACTTTGTGTTTCTATAATTATACAGTGGTTTATGCGAAAGGAAGGGATAAGTGACTGGTTAGTTTGATTTTTCCATGAGGCCCTCCAAGGGATAACTGTTGTGATGGCCCACGGCGTATTTTCTGGGTCACCGAGATACGTGTTATCGAAGTCCGTGGATTTACATAATTTATAATATTACCGGGTTCAATAAAATGGTATGATTTAATTATATTGCTGAATTAAACGATTATTTTTGTTTTTACATGCAAGATTTAAATTAGTACTAATATGAATACCCGGCCTCCTCTGCCCCGGCAACATATAAAAAAAATCAGAAAGGTTTGTCCCTTGGTGTAGGGAAGGTGTTTAGCCCCGTACCATCTGTACCGGCCACATTCCGGTACTAAATTCAATATATATTTAAATATATCTACTTTATGTTTATGCCTATTATCATTGTTGACATTTAATTGTAAATGTATGACGGGAGAAGGCTGTGATAAATTGTAAAAACTTGTGCCTCATCCCTTGTTTAATTTTATTGGCAACAAATTTATGTTTAAAGCTAAATAAATTTAAATTCTGAATATTGGCAAGTGTGCAATTAACTTCTAATGATGAATAATTACTGTTCAATAAGTTTGAATACGGACTTAGAAATCATATAACTTGGTTTCATAGTGCGGTAAGAAGTTGCAGTTGCCTAACGGCCCCTCTCTGGGGCCCCTTTGGAAACCGTTTCATCTCGCTCGCACTACTTGTGTTTACTGCCTAGTCAGGTGACGTTATCGGCGCTATTTTTAGCAGGGCTTTCCCGAACAATTCAAGTGGTCAAACTGGACATTTGGAACGGACTATGAATATGAGGATAGCGTGGTAACATAAGTGGAAATGCATACAATACATACATTCATTAAAACAAAAACGCCTTTTCACGTGATGTCCCTTTAAAGTTACCTTCCTTATTCATAAATATAAAATACACAGATCTACATATATATAGACTCTACTCTTTAATTCATAAACTCATCCTACATATGGTGTAGAGGTATATAAACAGGGTTCTCTTTGTTATGTAAGTTGTATCTCAATCTGATTTCAATCTGTTTCACATCTCAATTTCACTCATGATTCTAGATAAATAAAATACAAAACCTATTGAACACATTTATCAATGATAAAAATTGAAAATGTTATTTGGCAACTTTGTTGACGTACAGATTCTACACTCAACAATAACTTATCCTTGAGAACAATAGCATTACATTATATTTAAAAAAAATATACATTTACTTCATAGCAATTTATTGCTAAACATATATAATCCAAACAATAAAGTACTTTTACTTTTAAATTACTACAACGATAATGATATACTACTAAAATAAACTTACCACCCAATCCCCAATTTCTACTCCTGATGTGATCCTTCCTTGCTCTCTAAAATCCTAATATCTTCTGCCTAACAAAGAGCTAAGTACCTACAAAAAAGCATGTTGAACATTCCCTCTTTAGATGGTATCCAGCCAATCAGATCGTCTAAGTCAGGTTATATATGGTAAGAATGCGTTTTATAACATACCATACAGGTGAGTACAACTCACTGTGTGAAGCATATAGGTACTTACCTGGTATTTGGAGATATCTATCTATCTATCCAACTAATACTCGTACAAACTATCAATACAAATACAACACATTAATACCTTATTAGATAAATAAGCACATTCTGACCCATGTCAACAAATATAATGACATATTCAAAGAATGTCCTAATACATATTATAAAACAATAAAATATAAATAATACCCTGTCACAATATTATAAACATATCTTATCTATGAATGGAAAAATACATGTCTGTTGGTCAAGGTCATTTATCTGAATGAACTTGAAAGACCTTTATTTCCAAGAAGCTACATGCAAAATAGAAATACCTCGAGTCCTTTCCTCTTGAGAAGTTTGTTTTAAAGGTTTTGTTACTCATTCATTCAATTGGCAATCAAACATCACGGCTTCCTTTCTGAAGGTTATTGAGAAAATGGGTTCTTTTAAGGAGCACTGAAAGGCGAATGATAAACGACGGATGCCGATCCAAGACATGAACGCTCACAGGTTCTTCGCACAGCTAAAACTCCTTTCGTGTTAAATTCACACGTAAGCATTAGTATCAATTCGAGTTATGGTATGTTCTTATGTGCTGACGCTGACGTGGTTTTCTTGGCCTTATGGTGTTGATGCCTCAGTATATTTTTTGTTTATGACACTGTGACAATGTATAATACTGTGTTAACAATGAAAACGCTTTTGTCTATTTCACTTATTTCACATTTAAATGGGAAAACTTTAACATGTTTGACCACGTTATTAAGTTCAATAAGTGTTAAATGATGTGTATTGTGTTTGAATGTAAAACACGGTATTCCTATAAAGTTGTTATAAACTACAATGAACATATATTTTTGACTTCAAAGTTCTCGGTTCGCATTGCATGTTTTCCCGACGAAACAGTGTACACACAGCCAATGTGGGGAGTCACATGACCTCTTATAATTCAGTTCAAGCAAAAATTGCCTGAAAAATCTGCACCTCGACGGACAAATTTCAGGTTTTAAAATTCGAAATTCATTGATTTCACAGACATAGTGAAATCAATGCAAAGGCCTCGCCATATGTTTGAACGCGCACACTTTTGCCTCATAGGTGATCGCCTCGATACGGGTAGCCCACAAGGGACGTTACAAGTTCAACGCTGTCCTCTCCCCAACCCACCCTGACCCCACTTTCACCCTGTTCCCGCAACAACATAACGAAACAACGTTAAAACCTTCCACGAAATAACAAAAATACTTACTCGACCCGAAATAACAGTGAATATCGGTTTATCGAAGCGAAATAACGTTAATTAGCGTGGCAAAATATGCCGGAATCGCTAACAGCCATTTATTCATCACTTGCGTAAGCTTAGCCCACATCTATGAAATCACAAGTTCAACGCAGTCACTTGTGTAAGCTTTGCGTAGTTAAAATATTTTGCTGCGCAAAGATGTTGTTTAACGGCGCGAAAAGACTTAATTATCGTTGTTTTACTTTGAAATAACGAACTGACACATATGAGCCACCATAGACATCCATATATGTTATACATAGTCTGTGCTATGTTTTGCCGGATAAACGTAGCTGTAAGGTAACCTGCAGACATCTGGTAGAGCGCATATAATTGGATTTACAGTTTACCCTGACGAAAAAAGGTATGTTGTCATAAGTGAAAGTATTCTTTCATTATTATTGAAACAGACACACGAACAAAACTTAGTAAAAGATATCCGATGCTTAACTTTACAAGAAATTATCAGATCACGTAGCTGTGTATCACAGATCACTTAAATAATTTGTTTATATTCCTTGTCAGAATAAGACGTAATTATTTACTTTATATTTCTTTAGCTCAAAATCGCATAACCAGAACAAGATATGACCAAAGGAAAGATTCGTGGTGTAATATTTTTAAAAGAACAAAGAGAACAAGGCCATGTGTTCCCGAGGAGTAAGCATCTTCTATTTCATCGACGAAACTCGCGGTGTAATTACATGTCAAATCCAAGTAAAGTTACGTCTATATCTCGAGAACTTTGTAGTCGACAAGAAAACAATAAGGACACCTGTTAAAAATATAAAAAAAACATGTAGGCACTGCATTCCACTATGCGATACAGAGTTAATGTAAAATTACCTTTTCATTTCAACAAAACACTTCCCAGTTATCGTACAATTCCGCTTAGAATAAAAACAGTATGTAAATCAACTGAACTCCACGATAACCTGCTGAATGCATAATCACGAACTGCACAGTTTAAACCTAACATCGAGATGTACTTTCTACAAACATAAAAAAACGTCATATATTTCACAATGACACTAATACACAATGAAAAACATTTCACAGTCACGGTAAAACACTTTTTTTAAGTTTTTGTTTTCGATAACTGGGGTTAATCAAGAAGATAGTCAGCAGTTGGTTGTTGCTCTGGTTTCGTTGCATTTCTACTCCCAAACCACAGTTGCAGATTTCTTTCATTTTCATTTTTTTTTCATGATTTTTTTTAAGGTTTCTATTTGTAAATTATTTATTTCATGATGATTACCAATCCATTTCAGAAATGTTGGCATTGGATCGGAGATTCATATTTATCTTCATAAACGAACAGAATATCGTATACAGGAACTTTAACATTAAATTTTGATTCTCAATGGACAAGTATTTAGACAGAATCGTGTTCCACATACTCATTGCAATATAGAAATATGATATTACCATTTGATGATCACATGTATGTTGATATATTATTCATTCCTGGTTCCCACTGCATACCAATCCATTACCCCTTACCATATTTCAGTATTTGTTCTGTTGTACATTTTTGATAATGCAAAGACAGTTCATGAGTATGGTTAGTTAATCAGGGAACTGTAATGTAGTGTAGTACAAGAGAAACTATAATTAAACATGTATTTGAAATGAACCTATTGAAGCCATATTGACGTTGTAACAAGTAAAACAGCCAAAAAGGTCAAACATTCACATTTCCTCATCATTGCACAACTCCTTGCTTAAGATTATCTCTAATTTCCACTTTTAGTGCATATGAGTACTTTCATGCAGTGCATATAAGGTAGCAGTGTACAGTAGCGTACGGTGGCAATGGGTGATATTTAAACCCATGAGTTCTAACCCAAAATTTGACCCATGCAAGTAGTTTTGAATTTTTTTAAAACCTGCCTTAAATTGAATATTTGTGTTTTTTTGTTTTTTTATGTGTTTTCACAAATCCCAAATCTGGGAAAATCTCTTTTTGAAAAAACCCATCATTCTTCTAAAAGTATGCATTCAAAATGTAGTTTATAAATATAAATATAAGTGTGAAGGTGTGTTGTGCAGGAAAAAAAACATGTTTATCCTTTATTTTTAGGATCAAGCCATTTCTACTGTACTTTGCTTCCTTATACATATAGAAATTTTCTGAACAAATTGACTGTTTATGCTTGATTCACCTTCACTTTCATTCATTATTGGTTAAAACTACTCAAAAACGTATAAAAGTTAAATATATAGGTCAATATATATGTCAAAAGCGTATTACCTGTGGATGTATAACGGGGGGTTACTCGCCCTTTTCACAGGCACTTCACAATTCATCACATATGTGTCAATTGTGTTATTGGTATAGTTGATACCAAACAACAAATAATTCACAGTCTATCTCCTGATTATTTGGTGGATGTGTTCCGCACCATGGCTCATAGTTACAACCTCTTTTCACACATTATGATTATAATGTGGGCGTTTTTTTCTGGATCACTGTTCATGTGTCACGACTAAACCTGGGCCATTCAATTATTTCAAAACGTTCTCATTTACACAAATTTTAAGGAACACACTTAAATATGAAAAGTATATAAATTCTTTGGAATTGTTCTTCTAGTACAGTGTACCTGATACTTGCACATATAATGGCTAATACAAATGTAGATCCATTAATATATTAAATTACACGATATGCGTTTCTCTAAATAAAAGAAATAATACATCACACCTTGGTGAGTTGTGCAACATTTGCAATAATTTGTTTAACTAAGAATTTAATAATATTTTACTGAGGCTTGTTAGGTATATATCCCCCGAATAGTCTTTAGACAAAAGAATTGCCTAAGATGATAAAAACAAATCGTTAAAGCTGAATATATCAAAACAAAGTAGATGTATAATAACAAAATGCATTATATGTCGCAGTAACCGTTCGTTTTGTTTTGCTCAGTGTGTCGACTTACTTATTGTATACATAGGTGTTCAACCTTTTTTTCTGTCAGATTATCACTTCTCTATATCACAGAATGGATGCATAATTATAGATGGTATTTGTTTTATCACTATTTCCTCTAAATGCTTGTTAATGAATACATGATCTGTTAATTCGGAAAAATCATCCCAATTTATAACGGCTTTTTTACCACTTTTCTGTCTGTGTTTTGGAATAGTTTAGAAACGAATGTTATTCTTTTGATCTTGGTAATACTACGGAAGCAAGTACGAGAAAAAATGTTATGTCGTAATAACGACTTACTATATCGTAATAACGAATTAGCTATCTGTCAGATTATCACTTCTCTATATCACAGAATGGATGCATAATTATAGATGGTATTTGTTTTATCACTATTTCCTCTAAATGCTTGTTAATGAATACATGATCTGTTAATTCGGAAAAATCATCGCAATTTATAACGGCTTTTTTACCACTTTTCTGTCTGTGTTTTGGAATAGTTTAGAAACGAATGTTATTCTTTTGATCTTGGTAATACTACGGAAGCAAGTACGAGAAAAAATGTTATGTCGTAATAACGACTTACTATATCGTAATAACGAATTAGCTATCACGTAATAACGACTTACTATCTCTTAACAACGACTAACTATCTTCTAATAACGACTTTGCTATATCGTATAATAACGACTTACTATTTCGTAATAACGACTCAGTCATCTCGTAATAACGACTTACTATCTCGTAATAACGACTAACTATCTCGTAAATACGACGTACTGGCTTTCGTATATAAATGATGTACCTAAATAAATGAAATAGAAGTTTGGCACATTAACTGTTTCAATTTCTTTAATGACTTACTAAATGCATCTTAAATGCTTATTCACAGGGTATATAATAAAAAAAAAATTGCTTTCCAGATCTAAGTCCGTGCGAACCCGAAATAGAACATATCTCTTCCTAGCTGTTGTGAGAAGAATCAACCTACATTTGAAAAGTTAGTAAACATCATGAGTTCTCAGGGGTAAGTGACTCTGGTAAGGCAGCCTTTTTCCATTTTTTCCATGACCAAANTACTTAGAATCAAAATTAAAGATACTTCATAAGAAAAATACGTGTTTTACAAAAATACGCATAATATGAACACACAGTTTAACATGAACACACATACCCCATCTATGGAATGGAGGCTATCACAAACACAGGTTCTCTTATCCTATTCAGTATAAATCTCTAAAAAATAAAATTAACGAATTGTAACAATAGTAATATTCAAGTTTATCACAAGTTTCAGTGTAAGCACAATGAAATTTACTTTTAACCAAATAGACTTCATTTAATCATATAAATGCTTTTAAAATAAAAACTAGCACTATCAATAATTTAAATTAGACATACCTTTTCTTTAACAAATGGCTTCTCAAATATGCTATGAACAGCAGGCAAACAAACACCTGTTCCCTTGAAGGCTTTCTCTTGTACTGATTTTTTGGCGGCAAATACCCAGAATATTATCCCTACACTTATCACCCCAGGACCAATAAAATTACAACATACAGACACACCTACAAACTATCCAACAGAATTAACTTTATAAATAGACAATAAGGGCAAACAGGTTTTAGACAGGTGCACATGACCAACACTGGACAGAACTGGACAGAACCGGCACAGCACAACGACATTTACCATGTACAAGAACATATACTCACCTGGTCCGGGTTTTGCCTCAGGGTACATACAGGTGTTACAGGCGTCTATACACATAGCTAATATATATATATATATATACATATATATATATATGATATATAAAACCATGTGTGCATTACATAATAAACGAAATAAATAAAATTCAAAATACAGTCTACTACATACACATAATCAACATATATGTACATGAAAAGTTCATTTTTTCAGTCTTTTGAAAACAGTTAAAACATAAAATATAAATGTTAAACACGATATATAACACACAGAGTCCTTAAGATAATTCATAAGATGGACAATCCTTTGAATATATGTTTATAATTATAATTATAAGTCATAGCATAGTCTTTTAATTGTAAAGGAACTTTCTTTCATCTCGTTGACCGTCTTAAGGTCTTCCATTCACACTAGCATCAGTGTTTGTGTCTTTTATTTCTATTTCGTAATCAAATTTATCATCAGTTTCTTTCAACACATCTCGTGATTTACTGTGTTCGTTAGGTTCAGGTTTAGGTTCGGGTTCTGTCTGTTCTGTATTGCGTTATGTATCGCGTTCTGTCTGTTCTGTATTGCGTTCCGAAGATAGTTTGTTCATGTGCCTTTTGTTGTTTTTTCTTCAAAAATATCGAATTTCATACTATTTCCACATTTTTCTACAACTTTCACAGGCTCTGAAAAAAATGTTGCTACCACTTTATCAACTACTTTGTTTCCATTTTCTGATGCTCTGCGTTTATTATCATTAGATAACTTTCCTGAAGGTTTCCTCTCTGAATCGCAATGTCTGACAATGGTGAAACAGCTCACTCAAAATGTAATTTCTAAAACAATTTTGACAGTTTTCTCTACTGTTGTAGAATTACTTGGTAGTAACGACTGAAACCCGTCGTGGAGAATAGTCTACAAATACAAGAAGACAATCTCCTGAAAGTTGTCCAAGATAATCTACAGGATTAGGCTGCCACGGTCCGGATGGAAAGTCTGTACGACTCATCGGTTCTGGTTTTGAGGGTGTACTAGCTAGTTGATAACAACTTGTACAATAGCCATTTATTCCATGATTCATCTTTAACCACCACACCTTCATTCTCAACCTTTGGTTCATCAGAACAATACTCGAATGTCCTCCATGACCTAATTCTAGGATGCGGCTTTGCAGTGACCTCTGTATCACTACCCTGGATCTTCGCAGAACAATATTACATACACTACAAAATTCATCTGTCAATAAGAGGAAGTCCTTGTTTTCAAGTTAGTGCCATTTCCCTTTAAACAGACATTCCCTAATGTTTTGAAGATTTGTGTCATTTAGGGATTCCTCCTCAATCTCCTGTATTGTCATTGCTGTCGTTATACTCGTTTCCAGCGAAAAAATTTCATACCCCTCAGTTTAAGTAAGACTGAGTTGTATCCCTTGACCTTTTTGAAACAATCTTGATAGGGAGTCTGCTATATTATTAGGCCCAGCCACATTTCTCACTATTAAGGTATAGGTTGTAATCGCAATACCCATCGTTCAACGCGTGCACAGGTTTTAGATGAGTCTGTGAATATTTATTGAAGTGGTTTATGATGTGTTAACAACTAAACGTATATGCAATATATGTACATTGTACATAAGGAAACGTTCTCATGTCAATACTAAGGCGAGCGTCTCCTTTTCGGTTTGCGCGAATAGCGTCACTCCACACTAGTCAAACTATGATATCACATGTTGCTGATCATCTTATTCTTGTACAAAAACAGCTCTTAATCCTATCGGGCTATAATCAGCTATTTTTTGTGTTTTAGCACCAGTTTTAAAGTATGCTTAACATTAAAGTACTTTTAGGTTCTCTTTAATCTTTGGAATAGCCGATTCTTGTTCACTGTTCCACACAAAAGGTCCCTCCCTTCGAGTTAGTTTCCTTAAGGGTTCAATGAGTGTCGCAAGATTATGAATAAGACCGCCTGTGAACTATACCAAGCCAAGAAAATGCTTACTTCTGTTGCAGTTTCCGGTTGTCGAGCATTAAATATTGCCTCAACTTTGGTGTCTGATTACCCAATTCCTTTTGCTGACCAAAAGTAGCTCATCAATACAATTTAAGGAAGACTGAATTTGCATAGTTCAGGGTCAGGCATCTTTTCTGGAGTACAGATAATGCCATGTCTAATCTATCATCATCTTCCTCCTTTGATGAACCATGCACCACTATGTCGTCGAACATACTGTTCATACTTTCACATTTATCCAATACCAGTGTCAAAACACGGTAATACATTTCGGGTGCGCAGCTTTCTCCAAACATTAGACGTTTATATTGAAATACACCTTTGTGAGAGTGATAAATGCTGTTATTCCTCTTGGCTGATTCCTCTTTAACAACATGCGAATTCAATATGATGATACATGTCAATATCAAGTTTACTTAACATGTGGCTACCATTTAGTACTTTGACCACTTATTCGACCGTAGTGGTTTGATACCTTTCCCTAGCTATAACTCGATTTGCCTGCCTCATATCCACACATCAGCGTATATCTCCATTAGGTTTGGACACCATCACCACCGGGATATCAAGCTACTTCGTCCCCCAGCTGGCTCTTTAATATCCTTATCTTTTAATTCTTTTAATTTCTCTCCTGTTTCTACGTTTCCCAAGTGCCCTTACTGGCTATGTTTACAGTAGCACCTGAATCAATTATGAAGTCTGCAGAAACTCAACCAATTTCGACTTTCTTCATTGATTCTTCAGTAGGTACACCAAATGAACACTCGCTGTCTGTGTCAGAGTTACTTTGAACTTGTTTCACATGGCTCTTCGGGTTACCTCTCCTTTTCCGGAAAAAACATGACCAGTCTTACATTTTCGGTGCTTCTTGTCCTTGGCTGGACATTTCGAATCCCTTTTTATGTGACCCATGTTACCACAGGTATAACATTGCATCGAATTCCGACAACTAACACCATTTTTATGTGTACATTTAGTACTTTGTTTCACTTGGTCTTCTCTATCTTTTCATTGAAATTATTGCTCTTTGTGCACTTAAATTTCTCTATTCTAGAAATCCGCCTCAGATGTGACGAACTACATTTCTCGATAACTTGCTTGGTCACATATCATTTCTTCAACCCCATTTCCAAAAGTAAAAATGTCAAAAGTTTCTGATGCATCTTGAAAATTTAATCTAAGCTGTGACCGTCTAAATGACACATTAACCTAGAGGCGAAATGTTCATCTAAGATAGCTTTAATGACAGTATAAACATCTTGGTGTTTACCAGACTCTCTTTGTGCAAGAGTATAAACTATATCTTGTACTTTTTCTTCTGCACATTAAAGTAACACAGCTTTTTTAGGGCTGGTTTACTTAACTCTTTTCCTTTTGCGTTGAGGTCAAATGATCTTGTCCATTAACTCCATCGAAATTCTACCGTATTGATGTTATAAATCCGACTCTAAAGGCTGACAAATTGATTGCCTGAGCATTCCTGATTCCTTTGTGTTTATCCTCGTCGCCAATTTGAGGTGTTCAGAAATAGGTTGTTACTGAATGGAACACATTTAACCACATATGTACAAACATCACAATTGAAGGTCTCACATGGAACATCCGTTTATTCACACACAGTATGCTTTATAGATGGTTGTTTATCACTACTTTCATAGCTTTGAAAACTCTTTACTGAAAAGAAAACCATTCCTTGCTAAATTTTGATGAAAAAATGTATAAATAAATAACGATTGATTGCGTTATGATTGTAAAAATTCTGCTTGACCAGAACTGGATTCGAACCCTGAGATTTAAAATGTTATACAGTCTTTTTTTTTAACTGAGCTACCTACTCTAAGGAAGAATATCGGTTCAACTGGCTGCGCTACAGCAATACAAAAAAGAACGGTACTTAACACAGTGGCCGGGATTTGCAAGTATTTTGTCTGCAGAAGGACAGGGATCCTTTTAGTGTTGTTGTTTGCCTTAGATATGAAAACAAACCAATATCGCAGTGTTAAGTATATGAGTTTGTTAACATCGAAGGTACACTTTCAGTGATTATTTGTACATTTGATTAAAACAACAAACATAACGGCATGGCACGGGCTTTTATATAGATATACATATATGTATCCCGGGTATATATGTAATTTATTACATAGATCATAAGAAAGTAGATATATCCGTATTTCATTAGTAAGTATGTAATAAATAGAATAAAAAATGGCTTTTTCCAGTACATAGATATACAATTAGCATATACATTAACCAATACAATTCTGGCTGCGTGAAAGGCAGGAGTGCTTACCATTAGACCAATCCGCCCATATTATAGTCAATACAGAATCGTAGAGATCCGTCCTTCTTTCTCAGTAAAACTACGTTAGATGAGAAAGGACTATTTTATTATAACTACACCTGCCTGTAACATGTCTATGACGTGTTGGCGCCCCTCTTCATACATTCCAGGAGGTATCCTCCTGTACGATTGCTTAATTGGTTTGCTTTCCTCTAACTTTATCTTATGTTTCCCTTTATTAGCCCTTCCTAAATCCAATGATCCCTTAGCAATAATTTATGCCAATGACTCCCAATGACTAATTTTGCCTCAGCCTGTATCGAAGTTAAGTTTTCCTCCTCTAACTGAACACCTTAATCCTTAAAACAATCTTAGAGTGTCCACCTATTTCAGATGCTAAATTATCCTCTATTTACACAGCCTGAATGACACTTCATTTCCCTTTTGGTTTTAGTATTATAGGTTTGTAAATGTTATTTTCCATATCTGAACTGGAACCCTTGCTTCATTTGCATTCTGATTCACCAATTTAGGACATACCACAAAACCTGCACCCTCGGCTAAACTTTCTGTTACCCCTTCGCTAATCCGTCAACAATTGCAGACTCATATGGAGCAATATGTATTTCTTTCTTGGATAAAGTCTGTCCTGTTGCAGTATTACAGGCAATAATTTCTGTAGCCATCTGCCATGCTTCTGGTATAAGTAAGCTAATATCATCATTAGAAAAGCATGGTACAGTTTAAACACACTCAATGTAACCCATATATCCCAGGCTAGAACTATCTGCGATTGATACCTCCAAGCCTAAATCATCTAAACTCAATAGCTCAGGTTTATCCTCTAAATTAAGGTAGCCAAACTGATATGGTTGTCACCATAGATCCACTATCCGCTAACGCCTTCATCTCACAGTTATTGATACTCACTATGCTTTCATTTGCCACACTTACCATTCGAATAAGAAAATGTTGGCTTTGTCCTTGTACATTACAGGTCCCAGCTTGGCCAGCAGCAGCGACCTTTACGCGTTTGGGCTGTACATACCTTGACCCTGTCAAAGAACTCCATTTTGACCATGTCTTTGACCTTGACATATCTGCTAACTTTGACCTATCTGTTTCCCCTGCCTCTCTGACCTTTGTTATTGTCACCAGCCTTCTGGTTACCTGACTTTTGACCATCCAGTCTTTTCAAAATACTATCCAATTTATCATCAAACTTTTTCTCTAAACATGCCGAGGCAAAGTTTCACACGCGTACGGTACTGGTCCTGGGTTCCATGTTTGTCCGCTCCGTTACACTCTTATTCCCTCCTTCTGAGAAGAGCTCCTTCCTATATCCAGTTTCTGCAAACTGGTTATATTGTATAGGTGTACTCCATCAAGAGCGATACCAGGTCTTCCTTTCCAAAATTACGTTGGGCGCCATCTGTCGCCGGATTCTCGGATATAGTAAAAGAATATAAAAATACGCAACTTGTCCGTGTTGGTTGGTGAGCAATCGGTGACATATGCAAAGCTATCTATGTATATATCTATATGTACTTTTTCTCTGCGTCTTATTCGTGCTTTTTATTCGAATCATTCCAGTTCTACTAAAGACGCACAGCCAACTAAGCCGGATTCGTCATATCGAAAATGGTTTGTGTTGATGTCTGGATTTTTTATCATGATTTTGTGCACTGGATTTCCCTTCAATATGGCTGTCCTTAACCCTGAGCTCCTTCGCACATTTGAGAAAAGTAAGGCGGAAACTGCTATGGTACAGTCGATAACGATTGGGGTGCTATATACAGCAGGTAAGCTTGCACATTGGTATGAATGTAGATATTTCGCAATCGTCTTTATTTAACACTTTTAAAACTAATCATTGAAAGATAATTTAAATATATTATTAATTTCAAGCTTACAGAATGGAATAGCATATGTTTAGTGTATAACCTTACAGCCTCTTTACCAGTCAACTCGTTCTGAAATTTCTGAAATAAGCCGCAGCTTATCATCATTTTCAGTAACGAGTCAAATGTTGATTTTCTAAATAATCCTTCTTTCATGGCAGTCATAAAAGCGAGAAATCAGCAATTGCGTATTTTCTAAATGTACGTGTAAAACCTTTTTAGACCAACACGGAAAATGAGAATCCTAGAATAAAATGCTTATTTTTACAGCCAACTTATCTGATAAATGCAATGAATCTGAGGTTTATTTTTAAGCTCGGCCTATTTTTCAAATCAATTTTCGAGATTTTAGGCTATCCTACCGACATGTCAATTTAATTGTATTCTTTACTAAAAAAAACGTGATATTCATACATTTTGTCTGATGATGTTCCATACGTTTTCAATACCTTTGCAGAGTTGAATCATGGAGGTAAATTGATATTCGAAATAAACGAATAACGAGGTAATTTTAAACGTTTATTTGTATATTAATATTTTATTTTAAGCGTTAACTTAACTTTAATACATACAGGAGCCTTGTGCGGGAGGATTGTTTCTAAATATGGAGCTAGAGTGACAGGGATAGCCGGAAGCATAGTTACGACGCTCGGTCTGGTTGTCTCTTTCTTTGCCGAAAGTATTCCTCATCTCATTGTTACCCTTGGATTAGTTTCAGGTACGACCGAAAGACTTTTACTTCCATATTAAACTTTAAATGGGATGAAAAATATCAATATCATCTGTAAACAATTATTCACATGTAAAATAAACAACGATGTATCAGACAAAGTGTTATGAATTGACGATAAATTCTGACTATCCGACATGTACGACTGTCCTAGGCAAGCTACTTATCGGTTTCATATTCCCAATATAACATTCAAACTGACAACTGAAACCATATTTTTCAAGCGATTCCCTTAGTCTTCATCCCACGAAGAAGTCCGATTAGAAGAACAAGTTGGCATTTGATTGACTAGGGCTGACTAGGCAAAATGTATTTCTACTTTGTCTAAATACCGCGATGATCTGTTACAACCAAATATATCAAAAGGAAGGAAATATCTTTCATGGGCCAAAATCAATGACTTTGCAAATTACAACATGAAATTAAGTTTAAATTTGTTTTGTTTAGCATGACTGCTAAGCTATACTAAGCTTTGAATATTTTGTAAAAATGTAGATTCCTATATGATTTTCATTTTCGTCAACAGGATTTGGTTTCTCTGCTACTTTCATCTCAGCATTTACAACAGTCGGAGAATACTTTGAAGGGAAATCTAAACTAATGGCGTTATCATTCCTCTCATTTGGATCAGGATGCGGTTCAATAATAATTCCCTATCTCTTACACTTCCTTATAGAAGAGTTCGGTTGGAGAGGTTGTCTACTTATTTTCGGAGGACTTTTTGCAAATATGATATGTTTCTTTGCTGTTTGCAAACCACTGTCAATCGGCATTTCACAAAATACGTCAAAGAAATCAAAAGATTTTGACCCCGAATCGACTTCGAACGAGGACGGTTTTACGAAATCAATACGGTCATTGGTCACCAGTAAAGTTTATTTAACATACACAGTAGCCATGTGCTTCACACTTCCGGTCATAAACTCATTCATGGTTTTTATCATCGATTTCCTAACGACGAACGGATTTGAGTCTGACACAAGGATACAATTGTATCTTTATTTACAACTTGGGAACGCATTGTGCAGATTTGTTCCCGGTTTATGTAAAAAGTATATTCCTCACACGAGCGTTCTTATTATTCCTGCGTGTTTTACAGTAATCGGATCAACAGCGATTGCGTTGCTTCCTCATGCAAAAACGTATATACATTATATTATCCTCTTGGTCTGTTTGGGGATGGCGTTAGGTGTTGGCGTCACAACCTTCTCTATGACAACCATGAAGCTCGTGGGGCTTCAGAAGTACTCTGCGGGACTAGGAGTACTTATGACGCTCATGGGCATCAGTAATTGCTTTGCAGGACCCATTGCTGGTTAGTACGACTTGACCTCAATTTAATATATTGTCTCTGACTTATCGTGACATCAGGATGTAACGAGTTTTGTTTACTTGTCACATAAATAACTGTGTATGTTTCGTACGCCAATAGCTTTACAAAAATACCAGCAGGACATCGCACGATGGCACAAGCGGCTGTTTGCGAAAGAAGATTCTATTTGTTGTGAATATGTACGATCATATCAAATTCATCAATTCAACTGCATTTTTTTTTTTTGCTTTATAAGCACCTATACCTTTTTGCGTAACTGTCGTTTTAATCTAGGATTAATGAAACCCATTTAAAATGTTTCAGTTTCAGAGTCCCTCTACAATTATAGTTGCATCGAAAATACTGGTTTATATTTGCAAATTAAATTTGAAATACAGTATAGAGAGTGACTGCTATGGATTCAATAATAAGTATTGTCATGCCTCGATGATATACATCACTCCATGAAATCATCCACAAAGTAGGCCTCATAAAATTAAAGTTGTGCCATCATGTGAATATGTCAGATAATCACAGTCAATAATGGCCATCGTTTGAATCGAAAATTATTAAAAGACAGCTATTTGATAAATGTTCCCTTTTCTTTATAGTAACATCCCTATCTCCCTAGCGTACATTGTTTACATGTCGCATGTAATTCGGCATTCAAGGGCTTGCTAAGAATTTTATCATTATTTCCTTGATATATGACAGACAATATTGTTACACGTTGATGAGGAAAAAGGACAAGTTTAGTAACCTATACCATACTATAATTGCGAATAGAGATATGTCTTTGTGTGACATAATCGATATTTTTATCGTGGTCATTGTTGTGCCTTGTTTTCAAGTTGTCGCTGCTGGAATCCCACTGTTTGGACGTAGCGTGGCTTTCATTAGGCCTGGGTTTTCGTGGCGGTTTTGTTAATTGTACGGAGGACGCTTGTCCTTTAGGGGAGCCTGATCATATTATCTTTATACTTTTCAAATGGTTTCTTTGTTCATATTTTGCGTAGGTCTTATTGTTTTGTCAGTTCAAATAATGTTTGTGTTAACATTTCCGTATTCTCTTATTTTTACAGGACTGTTTGTTGATCTGACGGGATCCTACACAAAACCTTTTTACTGTATGTCTGGTGGTCTCGGATTCGCGACTGGCATGTTCTTACTAGCTTCTTGGCTTAAACGGAAATCTGCAACAAATCATTCAGATAATGAAATTAATACCAGCGTTATCGAGGTAAACGACAACCCACATTTACTCGATAAAACCCTGTTCGACTAATGAAGAACTACCGATGTTTCTTAGTTGATTATGTCTGTGTTAGCTGCGATTTATAGCGTTATATGACTTGGAGCACTTGTAACTGGTTGATCATGTTTAAACTCCAGTGAATGTTTTCAAGCTTGAGTATGCTCCTTATACTTAAACGCACTAAGCATCTATCAATTGCAACGGTGCAAGTCGACATAACATAAAGGGAAGGAACGCGTTTGATATAATGAAGGAACCCCGGTGTTATTCTTCTTTGACGTGTCCATGTAAAATGTGTGATATAATAAGATGTGCACTATAATTAAGATGAAGGATACTACTGCTTTGAAGAAATTTTTGGACAAGAGGAATGATATATATAGTTTATCTTGTAGGAATCCTTTACCTTATTNAGAAATGTTTGGACAAGAGGAATGATATATATAGTTTATCTTGTAGAAATCCTTTACCTTATCTATTTTATATCATCAGTGATATCTGAAACCTTTTAAGTCTTGTATAAGACGGTGAAAATCCCAAACGGTTTCTGAGACATCGATGGTGTCCTTCGGAAGCAAATATCAAACCGATAATTTTCTATGTTTGTATTTCTCTCGCTGTTTCAGTTATGCACCTATATACGAAACAATAAAGGTTTATATATGTTATTTTGCAGAACACTAGGATATCGTTAATTATAAAACAACGTTATAATGGCTTGTGCTTCGTACGGCGGATATCAGTGAACAGTGAAGAAGTTTGCTTATACAGAAATGTTCCAACATTTCATATCTCAATTATTCGTTTAATATCATTTAACATGTAAGAAACATCATATGATATTCGAACGTTTGGTAGAAAAATATTAACATTCTTAAATAAATACTTTATATGGTTGATATAGTTCCGGAGCAGATGTTGCTTCAAATTACTCATTTTGTCCTCGCCTCTTTCAATTTTTTATTGTTTCTTCCAATCAATTTTGAATCCCCATGCGGTTTATAGCGTGATATGACTAGGAGCACTTGTAGTTGGTTGATCATGTTTAAAATCCAGTGATTATTTTAAAGCATGAGCATGCCCCTTATACTTAAACGCACTAAGCATATATCAATTGCATCGGTGCAAGTCGACATATCGTAAAGCGAAAGAACGCGTTTGATAAAATGAAGAAATCCCGGTGTTATTCTTCTTTTACGTGTCCATGTAAAATGTTTGATATATGTAATATGTGTACTATATTTAAAATTTTAAAATGAAGGATACCACTGATGTGGAAAACAGTCTCATGCAGAGAATTTTGGACAAGAGAAATAATAAATAGTTTAACTTGAAGGAATATTTAACCTTAATTACTTTTATCATCAGTGATATTGGAAACCTTTTAAGTCTGAAATAATCTCAAATTGTTTCTGAGGTATTGTTCGTGCCCTCCGGAAGCAAATATCATACCGATGATTTTATATGTTTGTTTTGCTCTCGCTGTTTTAGTTATGAACATACATGTATACGGATTAGCCTTGAACTACATACTCAACGATAAAGGTTTATATATGATACCTTGTGGAACACGAGACTATCGTTTATCATAAAACGACGTTATCATGACTTGTGCTTCGAAGAGCGAATATCAGTAAACTATGACGAATAGTTTTTAAACAAAAATCATTCCAACATTACATATCACAATTATTCGTTTAATACCATTGAACATGTAAGAATCATCATATGATATTCGAACGTTTGGAAGAAAAATGTTAACATTCTTAAATAAATACTTTATATGGTTGATATAATACCGGAGCAGATGTTGCTTCAAATTACTCATTTTGTCCTCGCCTCTCTCTATGGTTTTTTTAATTTATTTTTTGCAATTTTGAATTCCCATCCCCGACTGAAGTTATCGGTGGAATAAGGCGCAACTCAATTCAGTAGTTTAGAAGATGTTAGGAATAGTTACGGACGAACAGACGTCGGAACGTGGCAGAAGCTCATATAATTCATTCCCACTAGGCGAGCATAAAATCTCAAAGAAAACCAGGCATGCTAGGCACACTTTATAAGTGATTGTAAACAATATCTCTACAAAGTACAAGCTGCCTTTGTATACAAGAGCACTGGCAATTTCACTTCCAACTCCATGCCGTATATATCATGACTCGGACTGAGATAGAAAGTAGAACGTTTGTTCCCTGGATATATTGTAACAGGGTGGAAAAAACCAAATCAACACGCTGGTCTCTTCAAATGGTTGTTGCTTTATCAAAACATTTATAAATACCCTACAACAAAACAAAGACATACATGTATACTCCTGCACACTAGGTCAAGGAACATAACTCTCTCACATTACAGATTAACGAGTTAGCACTTTTACATTTCTTACCAGATGAGAAATATAGTAAATCTTTATAATTTACAACCACATTTATATATTTTAACATTACTTATATAGCACTATTAAATACTTTGATCATATCAACACTATAAATTACAAGGATTGCATTAAAGCTACTTTCCTTATTCATAAATATAAAATACACAGATCTACATATATATAGACTCTACTCTATAATTCATAAACTCATCCTACATATGGTGAAGAGGTATATAAATAGGGTTCTCTTTGTTATGTAAGTTGTATCTCAATCTGATTTCAATCTGTTTCATATCTCAATTTCACTCATGATTCTAGATAAATAAAATACAAAACCTATTCAACACATCTGTCAATGATAAAAATTGAAAATGCTATTTGGCAACTTTGTTGACGTACAGACTCTACACTCAACGATAGCTTATCCTTGAGAACAAAAACATTACATTATATTTAAGAAATATACATTTACTTCATAGCAATTTATTGCTAAACATATATAATCCAAACAATGAATTACTTACAATTACTACAACGATAATGATATACTACTAAAATAAACTTACCACCAAATCCCCAATTTCTACTCCTGATGTGATCCTTCCTTGCTCTCTAAAATCCTAATATCTTCTGCCTAACAAAGAGCTAAGTACCTACAAAAAGCATGTTGAACTTTCCCTCTTCAGATGGTATCCAGCCAATCAGATCGTCTAAGTCAGGTTATGTCAAAGGTCAAAGTATGAATCTTATTATGAACACACGAGCTTAAATATATTGTAAGAATGCATTGTCATAGCATACAGGTGAGTACAACTCACTGTGTGAAACACATAGGTACTTACCTGGTATTTGGAGATATATATCTATCTATCCAACTAATACTCATACAAACTATCAATACAAATACAACACATTAATTCCTTATTAGATAAATAAGCACATTCTGACCCATGTCAACAAATATAATGACATATTCAAAGAATGTCCTCATACATATTATAAAACAATAAAATATAAATAATACACTGTCACTATATTTTAAACATATCTTACCTATGAATGGAAAAATACATGGCTGTTGGTCAAGGTCATTTATCTTAATGAACTTGAAAGACCTTTATTTCCAAGAAGCTACATGCAAAATAGAAATACCCCGAGTTCTTTCCTCTTGAGAAGTGTTTTTTAAAGGTTTTGTTACTCATTCATTTAATTGGCAATCAAACATCACGGCTTCCTTTCTGAAGGTTATTGAGAAAATGGGTTCTTTTAAGGAGCACTAAAAGGCGAATGATAAACGACGGATGCCGAGTCAAGACATGAACGCTCACAGGTTCTTCGTGCAGCTAACACTCCTTTCGTGTTAAAATCACACGTTAGCATTAGTATCAATTCGAGTTATGGTATGTTCTTATGTGCTGACGCTGACGTGGTTTTTTAGGCCTTATGGTGTTGATGCCTCAGTATATTTTTTGTTTATGACGCTGTGACAATGTATAATACTGTTTTGACAATGAAAACGCTTTTGTCTATTTCACTTATTTCACATTTAAATGGGAAAACTTTAACATTTTCAACCACGTTATTTAAGTTCTATAAGTGTTATAATGATGTGTATTGTGTTCTGATTTTGGCGCGTGACTTACTGTAGCGCAATGAATGTAAAACACGGTCTTCCTTTAAAGTTGTTATAAACTACAATGAACATATATTTTTGACTTCAAAGTTCTCGATTCGCATTGCATGATTTCCCGCCCAAACAGTGTACAGACAGTCAATGTGGGGAGTCACATGACCTCTTATGATTTAGTTCAAGCAAAAATTGCCTGAAAAATCTGCACCTCGAGGGACATATTTGAGGTTTTGATATTCGAAATTCATTACTTTCACAAACATTGTTGCTTATCATGAAATACTACCAGTAAGGAACGTCAATCATCAATATGGGACTAATATCAGTGGCAATTTGGCATTCTATGTTTTAAGACATCAAATGGAAATGTTCGAACCGAGACAGGCTAAAATATGTGCACGAATGTTAGTGAAATCAATGCAAAGGCCTCGCCATATGTTTGAACGCGCACACTTTTGCCTCATCGGTGATCGCCTCGATACGGGTAGCCCACATCTGTGACGTTACAAGTTCAACGCTGTCACCTCCCCACCCTAACCCCCGACCCCACCTTTACCCTCTTCCCGCAACAACATAACCAAACAACGTTAAAACCTTCCACGAAATAACAAAAATACTTACTCGACCCCGACTAAACCCGACACGTAATGGAACTGATTGTTAATGACGTCACGAACGATAGCCTGTCCCCGAAACGGACAATAGTAATTCAACTTCACAATGAATGAGATATCAGGAATTTGTGGAGAACCCAGAGAAATGTGTTTAAGTTGTTGTTTCTGTAGTTTTAACTGAATTGAATTGAGATAACCATGTATTTTGAGATTTGCGGCGGTGTATCTTGATTATACTTTCTAATAAGGAGCTAGCTATTATCGACGCATACAGTAAGGTCATCCACTAAAGAAAATATTAAAGCTTAAGAAGCTGCAGAGACGGCTTGTATAAACCAGGTCAGAAAATGGTCGCAGTAAACATTATGGAGTAAAAAGGAATTAGTTGCGACTAATACACTTTCAGTGCTATTTTTAAACCATACGGAGTCCCTATTAACAAATGGCAGTAGTCTTGCAGGGAATATCGACGAAGTATCAACGAAACCTTAATTCGAATTAAAAATCGATAAAACCAGAACAAGTTATGACGAATGGAAAATGTATGTGGTGATATCTTAAAACGAACAAGGATAAAAAGACCAGGTGTTCCCGAGGAGTAAGCGTCTTCTGTTTCATCGACGACACTCGCGGTGCAAATCCATGTCAAATCCAAGTAAAGTTACGTCTATATCTCGAGAACTTTGTAGTCGACAACAAAACAATAAAGCACACCTGTTAAAAATATCAAAATGCATGTAGGCACTGCATTCCACTATGCGATATCGAGTTAACGCAAAATTACCTTTTCAATTCAACAAAACACTTCACAGTTATCGTACAATTCCGCTTAGAATAAAATCAATTGCGCTCCACAATAACCTGCTGGATGCATAATCACGAACTGCACAGCCTAAACCTGACATCGCGATGCACTTTCTTCATTCAATGGATGTGACTGTGCATAAAACATAAGAAACGTTTCATATTTCTCAATGACACTTATGAACAATTAATAAAATTTCACAATGAAGCCTGTCACGGTAAAACACGTCATTTATGAAAGTAACCAAAATCCTTTTTTTTATAATGTTTGTTTTCGACAAAACTGCATTGGGATTGAACCAGTAAAAAGTCAGCATTTGGTTGTTGTTCTGGTCTCGTTGCATTTTTACTCCCAGACCACAGTTGCAGGTTTTTTTTCATTTTCTTTCTTTTTTCAATATACCACCCTTTATTTATTCAATTACATGTTGTGTGTGTGAATGTGCACATTGCTTGCTTAAATATATAAAGGTGAACCTGAACGGTGCAACATGGAAGTTGATTTTTATGGTGAGGTTGCAACCTTCTTGCAGAGTGACCCAAACAAAAGACAATGGCCTAAAAGAGTACTGGTGAGTAATATTTATTTTTTAAGGATTAGTTATGTAATTTACCCTAACCCAACTGCTGATTTGTCCTAAAAAACAAACTTCTTTTATGTTTTAATTGATGTTTAAAATCAAGTATTTGTTACCTAATGTTGATAGGATAATGTCAAACTATTTTTGATTGTTACAAAATGGTCAATCAATTTAAACTTTATATAGAGATATAAGCCTTTTTCACAGTACAATGCAATAAGCTTCAATATTTCATTGATTTTGTAATCACACCTAATTTATTAATTATCACACTTTGCAAAATAATTGTAAGTAAAATCTTTTCACAATAGAGAGGACATGACATTTTAGGAATCTGCGACCAATTTTCAATTCATAGTATAGAGCATAGATAGGTATACAGTATCAATTAGAAAGATATACTAAAAGGGTAGTTATACATTTTATGGGGGGTAGATAGGCATTTTATGACTCGATAGGGTAAGGTAGCAGTGTACAGTAGAAATGGCCCGACTCTGATAAACAAGGCACATGTCGAGGAAATGTAAACACAGCGGATTTACCCTACACAACACATGTATACATGTATATATATTTGTAAACTGCATTACATTTACAATACATATAAAGTACTGAGAAGTGTATAAACCTCTTTTTTCTATGTATGTCACTTGTGTGAAAACCATGGTTACCACATCAAAAATTACCAAAAAATGCCAAAAA
>NW_018406081.1:269038-287589 GCF_002113885.1 Mizuhopecten yessoensis
GAATGCCAACAGAAGCATGAAGCAGACCTGTCAGAGTGCTGGGACTTGTACACAACCTGGTACGTCACTGCCAAAAAGGATATTCATCTAATGGAAAATGAGTACAAATTGCAGCTGGCTGCCTCAGTGTTGACATTTGCTTTCCATGAGAAGACTGACATCACAGCTCTTTTGGAAACTGTACGGCCTATCCCATTCAGCACAGCAGCAACACAACCAATGCCAATACCAAGAGAAAATGTCCATGTGGGGAATGTTAGCTTGTCACCAAACGATCTTCGAACTCTACGTCCCATGGCATGGCTAAATGATCAGGTAAAATGTCCTTCTTGATACATATGTAAATGCAGTATGTTTTTTACAATAGTTTTAAATGATTGTTAAGACTATTTATTGGTCACTGAAATCGCATTATGAATGGGTTTACAAAATAAATATGGTGTCAACTGTCTCATGCAGACCAGAGATCATCAACGATACCAGAAAAAACTTGAAAAATATTGTTTGCATTCAACCGATAACTTTTGAATTATCTTTAGGTGGTACATGCATACTTGGGCTTACTGAGCAAGGAGTGCAATGACAGAAATCCACGCACATGCCACATCTTGCCCAACTTTCTCGCCTTAAAGTGGGACACTGAGAAATACCAATCATGGCTGTATCCCAAGGTAAGTGTTTATTCAATATACATGTACATTCATTCATAAAATTGATAAAATAACAGACATAAGGAGCTTAAAACCTATGTGGTGATGTTTAAGTTAATACAATTAGGAAGATAAAATAGACTGATGATATTTTTTCTTAGTCCATCATATCTATACCAAATTCATGCATATGGCTTCAGCTATAAGGCAAATCATAAAAAGAAACAATCCCAGGGGTTTCTTGTTGTCCAACATCATACATTCTTCATTCATAGGTTGTATGTAAGATTGATCTTTTATCTTATCTGTTGGATGGAGTCATGTAAAAAGTTTATTAACTTATGGTAACTTTTGATCGAAGCGTATGACATTCTTATTCAAATGTGAGTTATAAAGGGTGATTTGAATAGTCGACCATCTGATGAAGGTAGGTTGAAAATCTTGAACATCTATCTAGAAATGTTCGACATAGTCTTTTCTGGAGTATTTCTTCATCAGATGTCATCATGCTTTACTGTATAGTTGTGACAAAGTTGATTTTCTTTTTTAGGTGCCTCTTGAGAACTTCTGTCATGTTCTCTTGCCCATCTGCCATCAGCAACACTGGTTTTTACTTGTGGCATCCATGATCACTGGAGAGGTCACCATACTTGATTCTGTTCCAAGTGAATCCAGAGCAAGAACATTTTTCCTTCATTGGATGTAAGTTTAGTTATTTGAGTATAAGTTTGATAATATGGTGATTTCTTATTCACATATATTTAAGTTCATATTTTACAGCAATCTATTTTAGATGCCTCTGAATGTGTTACATTTAAAACATAAATGAAAGGATGACCAAGTCAAACTAATGATACATTATTTATAAAGTTTTAAAGACTTATCAATTGTCAAATGTACATGTAAAACAGGGTAAAAAGAGATTTTACAAGCATTTTTGATGTGTAATGCATATCAGAATTGTTCTGCACATTTTTTACATATGTTGTTAACCAAGGTTACCTGGTATAACCTGGTAATTGATTAAAGTTTATGTAATTTAACATAGCTTTATATTTCATTTGGAAATATTCAAATTGAATTGTTTTGCTGGTGTATAAGAAAACATTCTCTTTAAATTCAATCTGTACTTGCTTACTAATTGTTATGTTGTTTTTTAATCAGGAAATTCATGGATGCTCGACTTTCCCTCTTGGACAACAAGAACCCCATCAAGTGGACCAGAGGTCAGACACAATCTTCTGTGCCAGAAGATGGAAGCTCTTGTGGTGTATTTGTACTGATGGTAAGTATTGGCAATTTATTTTTGAATTTTAGATGTAATTATACCACCGTAACATAGTATGTGTAAAATACTTTGGCATCATGAATTAGGGGCAGAATGCAACTGTTGCATTTTTAACATCTCAACAAATAGAGCAAAATTATATACTTCTTTATTATATCATGGAAGGAATGTAATGTCATATATATAATGTTTATTGTTGCCAGTGATATAGATACGAAATAGCCAATTCTATTTATTTGTAGCCTAAATAGATAGCACTTTACAGCAGCATTTTCTTTTTTTCATATTCTCCAATATTAAGCGTCATGCATACAGAGCTGGGAAATAATCCTACTTATGTTGGATACCCCAGCCATGAAAATAAAAGCATAAATTTGGTTGATAATCCGATTTTCAGAATTATTGATAGTTCACCATTAAAACTTGTCTTCATACTTAACGACCCTTTCCTCTATTCATTTTACATAATAATTAAATCTTCAGAATGCAGAAGCTGTGACAAAGAATGTTCCACCACGGCTGATGAGGCAGTGCCATGTGCATACGTACAGACAACATGAACTTCAGCGTCTGATTTCTTCATCAACAACTCTCGAAGTGAAGATGAAAAGATGTGACCTGCCCTTTTGTTCCAACCCTGTCAAATCTGAAAGGAAGCACCAGAGGAGCCAGTGCCCTTCATGTGAAAAATGGAGTCATAAATTTTGTCTGGGCCTGGATGAGGATCAGTTAGTAAACACATGCATGTTCTGTTGCTAAAACGAATGTTGTTATTGTTAAGAAATCAAGTGTGATATACAGATATGGACTAATATATGATGTAATGAGATTAATTCTTGCGATCAATTATGTCCTGTGATGAGATTGTCTATGCATGAATGAGGACCAGTTGGAAATGACACCAACATTAAATTGCTGATGACTTTCAGTATTATGCAACAAATGTTGTCATAAAAACTACATTTATTATGACACTCCTGATGATGAATTCAGTTGGAAAGTGCAGGTTTAACAAGGGTAAACGTGACTATGAAATGTGAAACTAACACATACATTTACTATTGTTCACTAAAACATTCTTTATACATATCAAATATTTAATCAAGTACTGATACAAAGCAGACCATTTTGAAACCTTTTATAATTACATTAATATGTAAACTTGCTGTTCAAAATAAATGAAAAATGCAACATCTTTCTTGAACCTATTCATTTTATTATGTTATGTTTTGGATGATTTCTTCCTAGCCCCAGGTGATGAACAAGTCTCATTTATTTAGGAAATGAGTGCCCTACCCCAATGAAGTTTCAGCGCAAATTTGGTTGAAATCTTCTTTCCTTGGGCCGATCAAACTCAAACTTCATGCAGTGATTCCTTACCAAAAGTGCTTGCTTGGGATTGCTTTTCAGATCCGAAGGTCAAAGGTCAAGGTCACTGTTACTATAAATAGAAAATCTGTTTTCGTGTGATAACTTGAGTTTCCTTGGGCCGATCAAACTTAAACTTACTTTTAACATTATTTCTTGAAATGAAAAGTGTATCTATTTCTTCGTAATCTCCCAGCTTCCTGCACAGGCGACACATCCACTTCCGTGGAATTTTTGTTTAAGAAGTGATTGCCCTTCCCTAGTGATGCTTCACACTAAATTTGGTTGAAATCCTCTCTGGCATTAAGCAGAATATGCATTTTAAAGCAAATTTAGCTAAGTTCCCCTTCAGGGCCCCGCCCCCCTGGACTCTGGAGTCGAACCAACCTCACTTATTTAAAAAATGATTGCCCTACCCTAGTGATACTTCAGACTAAATTTGGTTGAATTCCTCTCTGGCGTTAAGCAAGGTATGCATTTTAAAGCAAATTTAGCTAAGTTCCCCTTCAGGGCCCCGCCCCCCTGGCATTAGGGGTCGAACCAACCTCACTGGCTGTGCCACGGCATAAGCTCACTTGCGCTTCGGGCAGGTGAGCTAATAAATGCAAAAACCAGGTCCGTTGGTCAAGGTCATTTATCTGAATGAATTTGAAAGACCCCTTTTTTAGGAAGCTTCACGCCAAATTCAAAAAATATTGGAAAGTACCAAAACAACGAATGCCCCGACATAAACGCTCACAGGTACTTCGTGTAGTTGAGTTAAAATCCCTTTAGTGTTAAAATCACTTGTTAGCATTAGTATCAGTTTGAGTTATGACTTGTTTTTGTGTGTTGACGCTGTGGTATATTTTGTCTTTGTGTATTGATCCTTCGATCTATTCGGCTTTTTTGTGTGTTGACGTCGCAGTATACTTTTTCTTTGTTTGTTGAAGATGTGGGTTAGTTTTCTATATGTTCACAATGTGGTATAGTTTGTCCATCTTACCTATTCGGCGTTTAAGGGGGGGGGGGGGAATTAAAACATTTCAACCACATGTTATTGGTTCGGCGGCACTTCATAGATTTTATTGTAAGCACACAATCCTTAAAAAGAATACTGTTAAAACTGTTCAGACAGCTGTGTTCTATGGGATACATTGTATACAAGTGTAATTTAGTTACAAAGCCATCATAAACACAACTGATTTGTCAGGAAATACTTTATTTACATTACTATAAATACAATATCATATCAAACTATCTACCGTTACTTGTAAACAAGTATTCATTTGATCAATTCTTATTACGTTATTTTATTAGACTAAATTGAAACGAAGCGATTTTAAGTAAAACTTTATACAGTGACTTAAATATGATCATGATTTAAATAATATTCACACATTTCCAAAAGTCTTCATATTTTAGTAACAAAATGAACATTGCATATTCATTAAAACACATCTATAAAAAGATTAGTAATGAAATATCGTAAGTAAATAGTTTTTTGAATATACAATGGACAATTTATCACATTTTGTTATTAACGTTGTGAAACTTAACAAAACAAATAAAAAACAATGTTCATTACACAGAATGAAACAATACTTCAGGTTATCAGAATACATGATCTTCATAACATATCGATCTTAGCTTCAACATTATCAAATTATCACAGAAGTAAAATGGACGCATGTATAATTAATTGCACAGAACAAAAGTCAAGAATCGTTGTTATGAAAAAGGTCCCTTCTTTCAGCACAATATTCGCCAAAAGAACTTACAGAATAATATTGGAAACTTGCTCAAGTTAGAGGTAAGCTACAGGAATCGTGAACAAACACGTTGCCTATATCTGTCTAGGAACGTGCACCTTTGACCTACCAGTTTTATCTTAACACTGTAGCATGGAAGACTTGAGAATTCGTCTAAGACCACGTCAATTTTATTATAAAGCTTAATGTCCAGCATTAGCCCAAACTTATCAAAACATATAAAACTCTAAATAGTAATTACGGTTTGACATTGCAAATTGTTAAGGTCACTATTTTAATAAGGTTTCAAACAAATCCTGCAGTTTTCTTGCTACTGATCAGCTTTTAGTTCAGTTCAGTTCGATGAAAGGAGGTGGTCGCGGAAACATCATAACCGAAATCTGCTTTAAGACAGGCATTTAATTGTACAATAAAAGCGAAAACACATGCTATGAAGAAAGAACCTATTCTCCTGATAATAAAAACTGCCTGGACACCAGAAATTAAGGAGTAAGATGAAATATGGTATGTTTTAGTAAGAAAGTTGAAATCTGTTTTAGTGGAGTAAGTTAAAAGTTAATATCCTTTGAGGGACCATTTCTAAAGTTTTCGGAACTCTAGGGGTATTAAACTAGGTAAGTTCATATCTAAAAAAGTTGTTTTCAGTAAGGTCTGGACAGCTCCTTCACCGAATTAAGTTGTAATCCTTGAAAGAATATTCCTGGTATTGTCTGCACACAATTTGTATGCCTGCATTGATTACTTGATATTTTCATTCCATTTAAAGAGACAACCTTCTTTCTTCACAATATCATTTTATCCTGTTCTATTAACCCTTTCACCACTGTAGACCAAAATGGACTCCTCCAGATCAATGCATGATAGAGTCTACTTAAGTTACATAGGGGTGAAAGGGTCAACACTCTGCTGGTGTCAATGATATTTGATCAGCTGTTTATTGGCAGATTGAAGTCATTTTTTGTAGATATTTACATTTTCGTAACGACTCCTTCTACATATTTGATGTAACATGTTCTTTACAAATTCATTTAGACCACATGAATAACTACAGCCAACAGTGGTTGGATATTAATTTCTTACACAAAAACAACTACTTTGATATAGCTAATGAAAATGGACGCATCACCACAAGAAGACAGATCTACCGATTCCACACACTTTCCACTTCCTATGTGGTTGACTAGTGGATGAGGTGATTCTCCATGTGGATTACACGTGGATCAACTGTAATCTAACACAAAATGTACGTTGACACGTGGATGAGCTGGTGATCTTTTTGGTTGACACAATGATGCACTCATTTTCTAGGTGTTTGACACGTGGATGAGCTGATGATCCTTTTGGTTGACACAATGATGCCCTCATTTTCTAGGTGTTTGACACGTGGATGAGTTGGTTCAGTGTTATTGGAGGCAGAAGGACGCTGTGTCCTCTACTTAACTTTGTCAAGGATTTCTGTAACTTCGGTGAAGCGCCGAGAGCATTTCGGATGACAACCTCGGGTAGCAACAAGTCTTTTGTTTTTGACTGAAAAAAAGGTAAAGGACATTATGAAAATTGGGGAAAAACAATACAAATGTGTGAAAGAACATACCCGAAATAAAACACGTATGTTTGTTGCATATTCATAAAGACATTGACAATTAACATTATAAACCTCGCAAATATTAACAAAACAGCAAAGGTTTAGACCCGGAGAAATTGAAACATGCTGCAGAAACTAGCACCCCAAGTTATGTAAACTGAGAAATCTCAATTCGAGGGCAAGACTTTTTGAGCCGATTCTGTTTCTAATTATAATGTATTATTTTTAGTTACATTGGAAGACAGGTTTCCATGTTATGTTATCAAACTGATTTTAAATAAACAGCTCTATTTTCCCATTTACAAAATGACAGAATGCTATCAATTTATAATCTGAGTTGGTGTTTTCGTTAATTAGCCCTATAGATGCAATCACTTTTTTCAAGATTGTTATAAAACTTCAACAATTAAGTAATTTTCAATATTCATAAAACATCCAACAACCAACAACCAATTAAAGCAATTTTCTATCAACAATTAACATGCTTATTTTAAACCGAAGGTTCTGGAGTCGCGTGCGTGTTTTCTACCATACAGTGTACATATAGTGACAGTATAACTATATCATGCAGGAAATGATTAGTAATAAATTCATCATACATAGATATAAACACTATAGCATTGGCTAAAGTAGGGGTAACTTCCACCATTTCTGAATTACAATCGCTTAAGAAAACCTTACTTTAAAAACGTATCTTTGTAACTAATCGATATAAAAGCCATTCGTTTAATGTAGAAATTAAGATTTCAGAGAGAGAGAGATATATATATATATATATATAGAGAGAGAGAGAGAGAGAGAGAGAGAGAGAGATGGGGGGGGACGCTTTTTACAAAAAGAGTAGCTAATATTCCTATACATGGTCATAATAATTAAATAGATCTGTATTTCAACAAGAGGCCCCGAGTGCCTGAATCGCTCACCTGTTTCTTTTGTAACATGCAACTGACATATAGGTAACTTAAGACCAAATTTGGTAACTAGAACACAATACATTTTAACATCTCTTAAACGGTTCTGAAGATATTGTTGTTTGAAACCTGAAATTTTAAAGCTTTTAACCCATATTGACCTTTGACTCCCGTCTTGCACTTAAAGTTGACCTTTGACCTCATTACTGTACTAATGCAAATAATTCACACAGCTGGTCTACATAACATACCCAAGTATCATGACTCTAGTCCAAATGGTTCTTAGGATATTGTTGTTTGAATTTTTTAACATATTTGACCGCTGTGACCTTGAAAGTAGGTCAAGGTAATTTTAATGAGTAAACTTTAGAGCACTCCATCCCAGGTACTTACTGGCCAAATATCATGACCCTGAGCCTTATGGAATTTGAAAAGATTGTTAAAGCCTTTGACCCATGTTGACATTTGACCCCGATTTGCACTTAAAGTTGACCTTCAACCTCATTACTGTAATTGAGAAAAAGATTTGCACTGCTGGTCTACATAACATACCCAGGTATCATGACTCTAGTCCAAATGGTTCTTAGGAAATTGTTGTGTGAAGTTTTTAACATATTTGACCCCTGTGACCTTCAAAGCAGGTCTAGGTCTTTTTAATGAGGAAATTGTATAGCACTACATCCCAGGTACTTACTGGCCAAATATCATGACCCTGGGCCTAATGGAACTTGAGAAGAAGATTGTTAAAGCTTTTAACCAAAGTTGACATTTTACCCCCCCAACTAGCATTTTAAGTTGACCTTTGACCTAATAACTGTAACTAAAATAATATTTGCACTGCTAGTCTACATAACATACCCAAGTATCATGACTCTAGTTCAAACGGTTCTTATGATATTGTTGTTTGAAATTTTTAACATATTTGACCGCTGTGACCTTGAAAGTAGGTCAAGATCATTTTAATGAGGAAACTTTATAGCACTCCATCCCAGGTACCTACTGACCAAATATCATGACCTTAGCTCCTACAGTTCTTCAGAAGAAGTCGTTCAAAAGAAAAAGTTGACGGACGGACGACAGAAGCCGCAGTACGGCATAAGCTCACATGGCCCTTTGGGCCAGGTAGCTAAAAATGAATGCAATAATGCCAGATTATTCTTTGCTGCAAGAAAGCAAGAAATTAAAGCAAATACTGAAATGTTGGCAACCGTTACCACCCAGTTGTTTGGTGTTGGTTTCACTCTAGCAGGCAAAGTAATGACAAGTACATCATTTAATATGCTTCCTACTCAAAATGATCATACAAAGACAGTTATTATACCAAGAATAAATACTTTTTACCAAGAATAAATACTTTTTACATTTTTCATTTATAGTCTGATCAATTAATTGTCATTTCGGATGCAAATAATGTAATTTGAACGTAAATTCTAGATTAATACTACTTTACTGCGTTTCAATCCCAGAATGCCAGAATGCACAGATTCGCTAAAGTGAAAACTTTCGCCCACAAAATGTAGGTTTGTACATGTTAGTGACTATCAACAAGTTTTCCAAAATGTCATTCATTCGAACGAGCTGTGATAACTATACAAAGTCAATCACTTTTCGATTATTGCAGTTCTGTTTTAGCTAACAAAACTTGGCAAATGATTGATTATCTGTTTACCTGGAGATATTTCAATTTAGGAAATGCCTATTTGGGGACATGATAATCTCTGTGTCATATTTGTTTCCATCAATAGCTGTTGATAGGACATAAAGCATGATCAAATCAAACCAAACTCATGCTTACAGGTAGGGCAATTGGGTCATCCGATGGGGTTAACGGGATTCCACACCTTTTACATTGGTACATGAGATGCGAGATATGTATATAAAAGTAATGATAAGTATTAAATATGAAAATTGTTGGGGGGGTTTTACCAGGAAAACCTTAAAAGTATAATACAAGCAATGTGCATCCTTCACCTGCATGTGTATGTCTTATGAGCTTACCAGAGTGTCTGTTGATACACGACAGCATTATCTACCAGCGGCAAACTTCCTTTTATAATTTTAACCATTATAATGGCATCCAAAAGCCCAAAATTTGAGATGTCCAATACTATTGAACAAGAGGCCCAATGGGCCTGCATCGCTCACCTGTTATTAATCTAACACTTGTAATCTTAAGATTTCATAAGAACCTATTAAAAGATTTAAACATATGACGCCTCTGACCTTGTTGTCGAACAAGGACATTAGATTGAAAGTGGATCAAGGTCATTCATTTGAACTAACATGGTAGTCCTTCATCCCAGCATGCTACAGGCCAAATTTCAGTACCCTGGCCCTTTTGCTTATTGAAAATAAGTCGCTTGAAGATTTTACGACACTTGACCACTGTGACCTTGAAAATTGGTCAAGGTCATTCAGTTGAACAAACTTGATAGTCCTTCATCCCAGCATGCTACAGGCCCAATATCAGTACCCTGGGCCTTTTGGTTATTGAGAAGAAGTTGTTTGAAGATTTTAAGACATCTGACCCCAGTGACCTTGAAAGTGGGTCAAGGTCATTCATTTGAACAAACTTGGTAGCCCTTCATCCCAGCATGCTACAGGCCCAATATCAGTACCCTGGGCCTTTTGGTTATTGAGAAGAAGTTGTTTGAAGATTTTAACATATTTGACCCCTGTGACCTTGAAAGTGGGTCAAGGTCATTTATTTGAACAAACTTGGTAGCCCTTGATCCCAGCATGCTACTGGCCAAATATCATCTTCCTAGGCCTTTTGGTTACCGAAAAGAAGTTGTTTAAAGCAAAAAGTTGACGCCGGACAGACGGACGGACGGACGACGGACTCCGCACCATAACATAAGCTCACTTGCCTTTCGGGCAGGTGAGCTAACAATGCAACTGTTAAAGCTTTGCTCTTACATTTCATTTAACACTTTGGTAAGCTTATGAGACAATTAAAATTAATAAAGGCTCCATTTTCAAGAAGGCATTTTACATTTTTTATTAAATACTCCTGAGGGATTTGAATATTGATCGCCAAAGTTTTTCAAAATATTTTGTTTATAAATCTAGAGCTTAAAGTTGCTCTTTGTCTCAAGAAATTGGAGCTTGCTACATTTCTAGCCTACAGGATATATAAGGTGTACTATCAGTTTATATATTGAAGGCTGGCTAGGGCATTCCTGTCACAAACCTGTGGACGCTAAGTCGGCTAACAAATCAATGTTACTCAGATAGCGAGAAATCTGCGGTAAATTTGACAGAAAGATAAGTCAAATGAAAAAAGCAGAAAATAAATGGTTAGAAACAACAAAATATTACTATAACTACAAACTGTTAAAAGAGACTATGTCTGTTAAATTATTTGAATATAAACTTAAGTTTTTTCACTAAAGGAGTGACTGATTAATACGAAATGCTTAGTTATCTTCACTACTGTTCAAAACAGATCAAATATAGAGTAGTTTTGTTTTAATCACTGACATCAAATTGTCTGTAATCAAAATGGGGTAGGGGTTTTGGAAAGGGTCAATCACATTTTTGTATCACATCATCTACAGGGTGATACATGCGTTTGTAAAATCTTATAAAATCTCATCTGTAGTTCAGAACTTACAGCTCAAACAAGCAAGATCAAATCTCTTATCTTAAATTTTGGAACCAAACTAACCAAATATTACAATTACAAACAAAAAACTATCAAATATATATCAAAATATTGACAACATAAATAAGATTTTGCTGAAGAATTTACTTACGGAAGTGTACTGTTGCATCTTTTTCTTGGTGAGGTCATAGTATTTACAGTAATGATCGTGCTGTTTCTTGACATCAGAGGACTGTGATGAAGATTTGCGGACGGGCGGTGGAGGTAGGGGACGTTCCCACTGGTAATCATGGCTGTGGGAGGTTGTCCGTGAGTGTAGCCGGGGCAAATTTAATTGGGTCTCCTTGACATGTTTTTTCCTATGAATAGTCAAACGCCAGTTAATCGAGATTATGATAAAGCAGACATGCTAATTATCCTACTGATTATCAAATCCATTTAAGGTTTATGAATATTCCTTAAGAAAATTTTCAATTTAAAACATTTTTCATCGGACACAGCTGACTAAAACCATGTATAATCTACAAGTAAAGGATTTAAAGCATCAGTTTGGTTTTCAATATTCAGTTGGATTAAGACAAGATGTCAGGTAATTTAAATTACAATTTTGAGATAAAATGGATAAAAAGTTCTTTACTCCTGATAGCAAAAGTCTATAACTTTCAACATTCTTAAATACTTTAAAGAGACACTGCTGTGACTCATAAACTTTTAATGTTAGATTAATCAGTGATACATTATAGGGTTTCAATGGTGTATCGTACTATATCGTATCATGATACTATCTTGTGTACCAATCAAATTGTTTTGTTTGCCTTTTTTAGCGATACACTAAGGGTACTGAAATTATAGTTTATTTTTTGTTTATTAAACTTTAAGTGTGTACTTATTGTTTTTGAATCCTCCACTCTCCGAAAGAACAAAACTATATTTTGACAGTATTTACTACGTACATGACAAAACTCCATAAAGTCCCACACTCTATCATTATAAAGTTGACCTTTTGAGCAGACATGTGTTCCACAATATTATCGTACCGTGAGATAGGTGTATTATTGTAGCCCTGGGATATATAGCATATGATATTGGCTGAGATGGATAAAAATATGATAAAATTACGAATAAGGCAGCTGAAAAAAAAGAACATCTTATGGTAGTGAAAAGATGTGGGCGAACCCTAGATTGTTTATGCAGATTTCACTGAAATGCATCTCCATCTGGTTCTCAGCTTAAATACCTACACTGCACCTAGCTATAGAGTACTAGATAATTTTTATTTATTCTATTGTTAAAGGTAATATATATCTTAACTCATTCACCCCTGAAATTTCATAATGAACTAATCCAACATTTGAACTGGAAGAGTTCAAATGTGTCCTCAGGGGTGAATGAGTAAATGTTGCTTACTTTTTCTTTGAATGTTTCAAACTCTGAAGGTTAGGCAGCAACCCTGCAGATGCGTACGATTTCTCTGTAAGGGTGTCACATGACTTTGTACAATGTGATTGGCTACGCTCTGATTGCCCCGATGCCATTTGACGATACTGCAGGTAGTCCTCAACAGATGTAGCCACAGGCACTCCAGTTGTCCATTGCATTTGAAGGATCCCAAAATTGGATTTCCCAGTGTCCCTGAAAGATGAATGTTAGACACACATGGTTCACCAATACAACATTACACCATACACTGTGGATTGATGTGTAATCTATACAGTATCCAACAATCCCAGTTTAGTGATCCAAAAACATCCTCAAAATTATTCAACCTCTCCAACATTGTGTTAAGGACATTTTTTTTTATCTCTTTATTTTTATTTTGATCAAAATTTCAGAAGTTTTTCATTTTTTTTCCAAAACCTCTATTTCAAACAACAGTCAAACAACAGTACCACCATTTTGGATTTTGAATTGCCCAAAAATTACGACTTCACACACACAGTTGATTTATTGAACATTGATGTTCTAAGATCTAGACTGATTACAATTTAGCTTTTCAAGGAAGCCAGAACAACACTAGAACAGGGATCATGACTGAAACATTTTTACCAAGTTTAATGATCAAATAAGAAGCAATTGCCTAAATTTCAATACAATAAACTGATTATCATGCTCTGCCTTCATGTATCTATTGGGGACACAAATCTGGATTGCTTATGTAGCAGCTTGGAGTAAAAGACAGCAAGTCTCCTTAATTCAAGTTGGGAGATTTGCTCCAAATTGACCACTACAATGTGGAAGAATGGAGTATGGATTTTTTTTTTACACAACTAACAACTATGGGTTTTAGAAAACCTATTCAAACATTTCCATCGCTTAACTGTACCTACTTAGTAGCTATGCCCGATGGACTAGAGACTTATACAGACACATAACCTCAAGCAAGACATGCAATCCCTGCACTTTATTTACAGTTTAGGTAAACTTTCTATACACAATAGACATCTGTTATCACAGCACACTTACTCATTTTTTGTCTGCACCATCAGTTTGCCAGGAATGGACTCCACTCGGTGGCGCCCGTCGTAATCAATCGTTGGACCCTGACAGAAACGCCAAACAACAGTCAAACATTACTGACAAAACAATTAAAACAGAGTTCAATATTGACCCTGTGTAACCTCGAAACCTTGACAACCAGATCTTCAAAAAGGTCTTATGTATACATTTTTGTGGAACTTGAACCTGTGTTGTTTGCAATCGTACATAAACCAGGCCCCAGGATCATGAAATATCCAAGACTTAAGTTTTTCTAAGCCAATCACATATGACGTCACTTTTCATTACGCTATCTGTGATTGGTCAAGTCCAAATTTGAGACAATTTAAGACTTAAGATCATTTCATGATCTCCGGGCCAGAACTTTAATATAATGAGCATTACAATGATTTGATACATACATGTATGTTAGATAACTGAATTGAGAATATATAAGATAAATAATATTTAAACAAGATTACCGCGGGGCGGAACAAAATACGCCCGTCAAATGCCATATAGTGTTTTATACTTTCTTACATTGAAATAAGATCTGCATCATTCTAAGAGTGGTTAGCTGATATACTATAAAAAATGTAGGAGAGAATCTTCGGACAAAAAAAATCAAATACTGAAATGAACAAAAGGCAATAAATTTTGCAAAAATCGTCGAATCAAAATTCTTTTAAGGAGACACAACTTCATATGATGATTATAAAGTATACCAAGTTTCAAAGAGATCCGTTGAAAAATGTAGGAGGAGATCTCTGGACAAAATTCAAATACTGAAATGAACAAAGGGCAATAACTTTTGGAAAAATTGTCGAATCAAAATTCTTTTAAGGGAGACACAACTTCATATCATGATTATAATGTATACCAAGTGTCAAAGAGATCCGTCGAAAAATGTAGGAGGAGATCTCTGGACAAAATTCAAATACTGAAATGAACAAAGGGCAATAACTTTTGGAAAAATTGTCGAATCAAAATTCTTTTAAGGGAGACACAACTTCATATCATGATTATAATGTATACCAAGTGTCAAAGAGATCGGTCGAAAAATGTAGGAGGAGATCTCTGGACAAAATTCAAATACTGAAATGAACAAAGGGCAATAACTTTTGGAAAAATTGTCGAGGAGATTGCCAGACAAACACAGTTTACGCTGGATGGCCGGCCGGACAACGCCATACCATAATACTACCGTCAAATTTGACGGTCGTATAAAAATAGTGTAAAGATACCATTGTCGTTAAGTTCGATCTCTAAGTTTATACTTGCCTTGTTGCCCACCCTGACTGTGTGGAGGAGGCGAAGTCCAGCCTCGCCCGGCAGTAGGGGCAGGTCAGAGGCGATGTACTGGATGACGGCCGGGCCGTTGCTCTGTTTGACCTTCCCTGTATCAAAATCTCGCTTCACCATCTCCATTCTTTTCCTCTCCTGGGCTGTGGACGTCTTGAAAAAACGCTGCCAGTTTTCTGGGACAAAGATTAAACAGTATTTCACACTACATTATTTGAGTTGCCTACATCTGCATCTTGAAAAAATCAGACTTACAGTCAGTTTTGTATATATGTACTTCACTTAATTTATAAAAACATTGTTTCACACACTTTGATTATTTTTTTCCTTTTTTAATGCTTTGGTTTGGTTTAATTTTATCATGTTTAACATCATATTAACAGCTAAGGTAATTTAAGGATGTGCCTCCATGTGGGTTGTGCAAGCATGCATGACAGGATATGTTGATGTAATTGCCTCCTTGTGATAGCACAGATTTAATGCCGACTTTATAGTGCTATCTCACTGTAATACCATGCCGAAGGCCCCAAGCACAGCATTCCACCCGGTCACATTATACTGACAACGGGTGAACCAGTTGTTGCCCTTACCTTTAATGCTGAGCATTATTAAGCAGGGAATAACAACTACCATTTTAAAGGACTTTTGTATGTCCAGGCCTGGGGACAGAACCCATTGTCTTCCTCACCTGGGCGAATGTTCAACATTAAAGCCAAAAGTGAGGTATTGCCAAGCAAGGCGTTCGGATATAAAAGGTAGTTAGAAGAGAGAAATATAAAAATCCAACCTATTTCACTTGGTTCAGCAGATTTAGTCGCTTTTGTATCCCTAAATAGTAGAGGGCACGAAAGCAAACCCCAAATTTTGCAGGGGCTTACGCATTAGTCGCCTCTTATGATACATGCAGTGGGTAACAGCAGGTGCATTCTTTTCTCAATCCCTGATCTGCAGGGGTGCCTTTTTTAATGCATGTAGGAGACAATTTTTAGCATGTGTTAGATTTTAAAATGTAAAATATTTCACAAATCATTCAAATAATTCTTGCAAATCACATTCCAAAACCAATCAAACTTAAATTTTGCTAATCAAACTATTAAATTTTAAACAACCACTGCAAAAGCTATTTCCTGTTTAATTCTGTTTCCCCTGAGTTAAGCTATGATTCCCCACCTCCACCCTACTTTAAGTTTTGTGGTTTTAACAATTATTTCATAAACAAATGCCAACTAACCATTTTCTGGAGAATGGGTTTTGTGCAGTGTTATCTCCCTTGTTACATTAAACATAATTTTGTTTGAGATCTTATATTGTTGTACTTTTTTGTCTTTTAAAAACTGCAATCTTTACTTTATAAACACATCAATAGAGTGGATTCTGATTTTTTCAGAATATTTTTTCATCATGCCTGTAAAAAAAAATCAGAGGCAAAACACTTCATCATGCAACACATGCATATAATGTGGAGTTAGTTGTAACTAAAATTAATAACCAATAAATTAAACCCAACTTAAAAGATTAAAAAAGAAATAAACTCGAAATTCAATCCAACTTTTGATAAAAGCATTCACTCACAAACAAACCATCCTACAGTTACAACAAACTCACAAATCTCAAATAACAACCACTTACTATTACGTCTCGTTTTTGGTGTAAAAAGATCCAATTCTAATAGACAAATATACATTGAAAAACCTTAATTTTGTAATAAACAAGTGAAATTAAAATTTGTCCCGAAATATTTTCATACTAATTGACCAATAAATGAAGTTTTATCAAGATCCTTTCAAGAATGAAGTCACTTGTGAGGACAAACCTAACACTATTTAAGAATTTACAATTAACTTTTGTATGAACTAAATGTTACATCGATCTCCTCAATGACCTTAATTTGTCATGTAGCGATAAAAACAGTCATCACTGGAATTAAAGAGGTTCTCACTGTATATTATAAACTCCATTCAGATACCTTGACACTCATTTTATCCTAACAAGGGATTCAATTGAAGACACGGAGTTTATAACGGTAAAACTTTGAGCAGTATATGGGTCTGCAAATTTATAAATGACTTAAAACCTGTATTGTCAGTCAAATGATGTTAAAAAGTCTATAAAACACTGAAAAGTAATGTTGATAAAATGTGAAGCAAATACCTTTATCATTCTCTGGTCCCTTTGGAGTGGACAGCCCAGAAGGACAGAGAGACCCTGCCGACTTGACAGGTGATAAGGAATGCTTTGGCCAGCCTTGTTTTGGTCGATGTTGACCTGAAACAGAAAAAAACCCTGATGTATAATGAAGTAATACTGGTTAAACACTTCAACATAAAAATAGATGAATTTAAAGAAAGGTAACCAAGGAAATGTATCACTATCCAATGATACATGGTGCATTATTTCAGTATCCATGGTAACTGTACTACAACACGATTACTGTAGCACTGTATTCTTGGTTACTGTATTGTAATATCCATGGTAACTCTACTAAAATATAATGATCATTTCAGTACTGTTTCCATGGTTACTATTTAGCAGTATCCATGGTAACTGTATTACAATATGATTACTGTAGTACTGTATCCATGGTAAATGTATTACAATACGATTACTGTAGTACTGTATTCTTGGTTACTCAGTATTGTAATTTCCATGGTAAAATATAATGATCATTTTAGTACTGTTTCCATGGTTTCTATAAAGCAGTATCCATGGTAACTGTATTATAATATGATTACTGTACTACAATACCATTACTGTAGTACTGTATCTATTGTTACTGTTCTACAATACCATTACTGTAGTACTGTATCCATGGTTACTGTACTACAATACCATTACTGAAGTACTTTATCTATAGTTACTGTACTACAATACCATTACTGTAGTACTGTATCCATGATTACTGTACTACAATACCATTACTGTAGTACTGTATCCATGGTGGCTGTACTACAATACCATTACTGTAGTACTGTATCTATGGTTACTGTACTACAACACCATTACTCTAGTACTTGAATGCCCTTTTAGTTACCAATAAAAACCCTATTTAAATTTTAATGGACTAAATGACATTATTGGGTTGTTGGACTAACCATTAATAAGCAAACAAAAGCTGTATTTACTATACATGTGTTAGTTCACTGTTTCCAAGGTTTACTGCCACCATTATCTGATGTATCAAATGAATGGTTTTAACAATTTTAGCTAAAACAAGTTCTCCATTGTCTGTAACCGCACATGAACATTTATTTTCTAGACTGACCTTTCCTAATGACAGCCATCTCCATTCCAGATTTGCTACTAAGGATCTCCGATATTTCCTTTCCTATTCCAGAATCCTGTGTACTCATTGTTTCTAGGGTCGTGTCTGCCGCCTTTTCTCCGACCTAAAAAGAAAAAAAATGAGATGTACATATAACACAGAACAACAAGGTTACCGCGAGCGGTATATAATACGCCCGTCACACATTGAATGAGCAGTTGTTTGTATGATTGAAATATATGAAGTATTTGTGAGTAATTGATATTAAAAGAGAAATCATTCAACATAACTGGTAGATCAATGAGTGCAATACAACATCATGGAACGCATGCATCGCATTAATGAAACCAAG
>NW_018406081.1:290357-300163 GCF_002113885.1 Mizuhopecten yessoensis
CCCACCCGCCCGCCCGCCCGCTCACGTGATAACATTATACGTCCCCGTCTTCGACGGGCGTATAAAAACATTACAGGGTAGTTTCTAATATATTACCAAACTTATATGTCAGCAAAGTCATGTCCTTAAAATATTTAAGGAGTAACTACCCTATTTATCAAGCAATAAGCCCACCTATACCTATTGCAGTACCGTATAAATACCAACAAATACATTTCATTGCCCTATAATAAGTCCATCTCCCTATTTCGAGTCGTAAATTATGTTAGCCCCCTGGGCTTATTGGTGGATAAATAAGATATGCAAAATATTATTGTGCATTTTCACGTTTTAGAATCATTTTAAAAGTTGTCTCCCCTGACACTGACCTCTGACACACTGATGGCCACATCAGTACCATCGTCACGGTGACTGCTGTCTGTTGCCAGCATTTCTTCGTCCTTTCCTCCTCTCTTGGCAAACTGCTGTAATCTTCTGCTGGGCACACCTCCAAACTCATCTCCATACACTACAAGGAAAAAGATCAAATATCAAACACTGATCAATTAATTAAAATATTTTGAAGAATTTGATGAAATTACAGCTGGCTGCCCATCTCCTGATTTTTATTGTAATTAACACTTCAGGTTGCATTAACATTGTACGGCATGCATTTTTAAAATGTCTTTCACAATTTTCTTTTTTTTCTTTTTTTCTTTTCAGGTTTCAATGTTTTATTCCATCAGCCTGTTTATACTACACACATCAATATATAATTCATTGTTCAGCGAATAGATATATGTTTGACCATATATATCCTGGGATTTTTCAGGATGTGGGGGTGGGGGGTCCTCATCTCCTTATAACAAGTGTCCTCCCTATGGCTTTCCTATAATGTACACATAATACACTCACTTTTGTTCAATATCACTACCATTATATTTCTTTGGGTGTACATGTACTGTTGATTCATATTTTATAGTTGTGTTTTCACTTTTTCAACATTCTCATTCCTCATATGATTATTCTGTCTTTGCATATTGCAGAGTTATCTTCTCTTGTGAGCAGGTATTGATTGTTACGTCATTGGTTTGTGTGAGAAAATTACGTCGTTTTCTCAAAAATTGATGATGTTACTCTCACTAACAAGTGACGTAACAATTAATCAATACCTGCACCCCAGGAGAAGATAACTCTGCAATAAGCAAAGACGGAATATCAATACCAAGGAAATCAGCACATATATGATTATGACGAGTACTTGTTCCCACAAGTTCTCGGGTGAGCAGTTAGCCGGATACGTATCGGGGTGGGTATCTGGCCATAACTGGTAATGTAAAATTTATTTGATAGAATAATTTAGTAAGGTTTTGTGTATATATTTAAATATGCAAATTTAATTATACTTGAAAGTATGTCTGCCAGATAAAGGAAATAGTGGCTAGGTGTGAATCGTGGTTGGCAGTGGAATGTAATAGACCAATGAGAATCAAGCCTATTACCCACTCATGTCTCAGTGGTATCATTGGAAGTTAATTGTTTTATATTCAGACGAATATGATGAAGGAGAATATCGAACTCTATCAAAATACAGCTATATGTTATAAATCAATATCTCTGCACTGACTGAACCTCTCGGCAGATAAATAGGTTACACCTTCAGGAATGTGTGTGATTGGTTTATATAAAACACCTCCTTGTTACAAGTAAATATCTAAGGAATGATCTAAATCCCTTCATCAATATAAACAGACTACATCCTCAGTTCAGCCATACAAACGACAACTAATAACTGTATACAGCTTTTCACATTGATTTTCATTTTTATGTTGAAAGCAGGTATAAATGTATCAAAAAAATATATGAAATGTCTGGAGAGAATTAATAGTGACCAATTCAACATGAGGTGCTAGAGAGTAAGATTTGCCACATTTCCATTGACATTCACAACAACTAGATATAGTAAGCTTTTTGTTAACCCCCAATATTTTTTATAACACAGACAGTTTTTAGATTTTAGATCAAACTTATCTATCAACACTTACACTTTCTCCCACTGCCTGGTCTGATATTGGCGGGGTATCTCTTCTTGTAATAGCCATACATCGCTGGGTCCTTTGGATTAAATCTAAAGAAAAACATCTCAAACATTTTATTGTAGTTAACATTAATTACAGTACACTGATGTCTTGAGAGATCATTGGAACAAGATATCACTTTCACATAGATGCTTTAATAGACAGATCATCTCAATAAGATCATTTGAATGAAACATGATATCCGATCACTCTAATATAGATCTCTCCACCTACAAACAAAGATCACTTCATCCAAAAATCACTCCAACAGGAGACCACTCCAAAAATAGATCTATTCAACAAGAAATGACTCAAACAAGTGATCAATTAAACAGATCACTAAAACAAGAGATCAATTAAACAGCATATTACTAAAACAAAAGATCAATTAAACAGATCACTTCAACAAGAGATTAATTAAACACAAAATTTATTAAGCAGGAGATCACTTCAAGAAAAAATACTCCAACAAGAGATCAAATAAACAGGAGATCACTCCAACAAGTGATCAATTAAACAAGAAATTGCTCCAACAAGAGATCAATTAAACAGGAGAGCACTCCAACAAGAGATCAAATAAACAGGAGAGCACTCCAACAAGTGATCAATTAAACTAGAAATTGCTACAACAAGAAATTACTCCAACAAGATATCAATTAAACAGGAGATCACTCCAACAAGTGATCAATTAAACAAGAAATTGCTCCAACAAGAGATCAATTAAACAGGAGAGCACTCCAACAAGAGATCAAATAAACAGGAGAGCACTCCAACAAGTGATCAATTAAACTAGAAATTGCTACAACAAGAAATTACTCCCAACAAGATATCAATTAAACAGGAGAGCACTCCAACAAGTGATCAATTAAACAAGAAATTGCTCCAACCAGAGATCAATTAAACAGATCACTCTAACAAGAGGTCATTTAAACAGGAGAGCACTCCAACAAGTGATAAATTAAACAGCAGATCACTCCAACAAAAGATCAATTAAAACAGGAGATCACTCCAACAAGAGATCAATTAAAACAGCAGATCACTCCAAAAAGTGATCAATTAAACAGCAGATCACTCCAAAAAGTGATCAATTAAACAGCAGATCACTCCAACAAGAGATTAATTAAAACAGCAGATCACTCCAACAAGAGATCAATTAAAACAGGAGATCACTCCAACAAGAGATAAATTAAACAGCAGATCACTCCAAAAAGTGATCAATTAAACAGCAGATCACTCCAAAAAGTGATCAATTAAACAGCAGATCACTCCAAAAAGTGATCAATTAAACAAGAAATTACTCCAAGAAGAGTTCAATTAAACAAGAGATCACTTCAACAAGAGATTAATTAAACAAGAGATCACCTCAAAAAGAGATCAATTAAACTAGAGATCACCTCAAAAAGAGATCAATTAAACAAGAGGTCACCTCAAAAAGAGATCAATTAAACAAGAGATCACCTCAAAAAGAGATCAATTAAACAAGAGTTTGCTCCCAACAAAAAAACTCTTTGACAAGAGATCACTCAAATGGAACAATGAAGTGACATCTCAAATTAAAGAAAACTTTTATGCAAAGAATATTCCAATCAGGGCGAGTCATTAACCATGATTCTTTCCTTTCAAGGTTTGCTTTTGAGAATACATATTGTCACCTTAAAGAGAGTCTATACTACTTTTGCCTACTGGCCATGGAGCCACTATTCTGTAAGCTATCTACTGGGTAAATTACACAGGTATACACTTGATTTTTTGCTTATTCTACATACAAAGAAAACAGAGTAAAATGCTGTCAGAATTATGAAGTGAGTGACTGGATTTGACAGTGTTAAATTATGTAGGATATAAAGGCAAAAGCATGAGAGAATAACAAATGGTCGGATTTGACAGGATGTCAATTTTTCAGGGGTTGTAATTGTCAGTTTTCACAGTAATGTAAAGGATGCTTTCATTCAACAATCATTTAAAATACAAAACCCTTTTAATGATACAATTATCATCAGCATCATTAGCATCAACAGGTCAGTTCTTTGGTTCTCACTTTTCTACTTCAATCAATATATTATTTAGTTAATGTAGAGCACAAAACAAATTCTATTAACATTTTGGATCAGCCTTGAAACTGGGGAGTAATATATAATTTTTTCTTCATACACTTTTAAGTTGCACATTTCACAAAACAAAAGCAAAATAGTTTTCTTTTCATGTATTAAATAATCCTGGATTTTCAAATAGATGTCTTCATGTAAGAGTTAGATGCTCACTTAGTTATGAAAGGAAACTAAAAACAGATCTAGTAAAACAACAAGAGGCCTATCAGGCCTGTATCATTCAGATGTTTCTTTCTTCGTCATCCAATTACTAAGCAAGCAGTCAAATTGTTTCCTCTGCATTATACCCTNTTGATTTATAAAACATTGAAATTCCTTTACCAAAACTTAAGGATCCGTGTCCCACTAGAAAATAAAGTTTTTCGTACCTACAGTAATCTCCCCTCAATCTTATTTTGGATATAACTGTAGAATGTCTTGGTCAGATTGCTTCTGTTCCCCAGGTAACTCAGATGGTTAGAGCGACAAACAATGATTTGATGAGGTCTGGGTTTTTGAATCCTTGTCTATTCCGTCTTTGCGTATTGCAGAGTTATCTTCTCTTGGGAGCAGGTATTGATTGTTACGTCACTTGTTCGTGAGAGTAACGTCATCAATTTTTGAGAAAACGACATAATTTTCTCGCACAAACCAATGACGTAATAATCAATACCTGCTCCCAAGAGAAGATAACTCTGCAATACGCAAAGACGGAATATACAGCCAACTTGCATTTAACACTTTTTGTTTGTTTCATCTTTACTGTTTTTTCATAAAAGTTCCACTAGGTGTGGTTTTCTTTCCAGAAATGGTTCATGAAAGTTCCACTAGGTGTGGTTTTCTTTCCAGAGATGATTCATAAAAGTTCCACTAGGTGTGGTTTCTTTCCAGAGATGATTCATAAAAGCCATATTATCTATGGGTTTTTTTTCCAGGCCAGAACAAAATTTTAAATGTGCTGTAACAGTTATTTGGCTGTCAGGAGTATGGATCCTTAGAATAGCCTTAAAGATTCACCTCCAATGAACTCTCCCCCACTGCCCATATGGGAGTCACACCCTTCATTTATACCACAATGAACCCCCAGTGTCCAAGGAAATATCCACACCAAATTTAGCCGAAATCCATTTACCCGTTCCAGACTAATACTCTAATGAAGACAAAGTTGATGATGGAGAGGGCTTCCCAGTGCCCATATGGGAGTCACACCCTTCATTTATACCACAATGAACCCCCAGTGTCCAAGGAAATATCCACACCAAATTTAGCCGAAATCCATTTACCCGTTCCAGACTAATACTCTAATGAAGACAAAGTTGATGATGGAGAGGGCTTACATAGGCTGTGCCTGTTGCCCAATCCCTTTGACAATATGCCATATCTTTGTCAGTAAAATATGTTTAAATGAAATGAATGAAAAGGTGACAGCGGGTGACGAATGAGCACCATGACATTAAACCCACTTCGGGCCAGATGAGCCGGAGATTAGTCAAAATAGGTTAAGTAGAAGCTCTAGTAATCTGTATTTATGTTGTTAATAATTACTCATGTGGTTTTAGGCCTCAAGGTAGGTTCCTACAGGTATTGATATGTATACTCTGTAGATACATAAAAAGGAAGCTACTTTGTAACAGGGATATAAGCTGTTAAAATTGATAACGGCCTCAACAGATATAAACAGTCTTTGTGTTCAGAGAAGTTATAAATAGACCACAAGTACACATCAGGAAAGGAAAGAATGTTAGTTCAGAAGTTTGTTAGCTGACATCAACTAAATGTATACACTTTTACCCGTCATATTCCTCTTCTTCCTCATCCGACCTTGAATACACCAATGACAATATTGCAACAAAATGGCATTCCTTTAAATCATTTCATGAATATTATAATTAATACTTTCATCTTATAAGAAGCTGAACATTGCTTGTTCAATTTTTTCCCCCCTGATGATTAACCAATATATAGGCATATTAAACAGTTCTATATCATTTTAAATAAAAATCATCATAATTGTTATTTACATCAATTTAGGATGAAAATATATCATTTGTGAGGGCCGGTATGTATAGCAGTATTTATAGAAATTAATGGTTTTCAAAGTTTTGGACAAAAATCGGTTGTAGGTTAAATTCTAAGGAATGTCAATAAAAATAAATGAAACTATGATTTGTTTCCTAAGTATATGGACTAACATTTTTTTTTTTTTAAATCTACGTTACAATTTTCTCCACTAAAGTGTCTCATTGTAGAAGGAAATCCTCATTTTTAATGAGTTAACAGCGAAGTAAACAACAAAACTTACAGTGAATTCCGAATATTAGCCTTCTGTGACTTGGGAGTTGTAGGAATTTCATCTTGTGTCTCTCTGAAAAATACAAGGTTTTACAATCTGTAATTAAGATAAAAGATGTAACCTGTATGTGTGAAATAAAGATACTGAGTGATTGGAAACTTTAAAGGGGCTGGTCGGGGAAAAAATGTCATATTTGCTAAAATGGCATACACGTGTTTAAAATAACTTCTTAGGAAATATACCGATACAAATTTTGCTGAATTTCACTCCCTAAGAGTAAAAATTATAATTATATTAAAGAAATCCTAAATCGTCACCTGACAGTCTAAAACTCTCAATTGACCCAGATTAGTGATGTAATTTTACCACAGGCACGTCATCAACAAGGCTTAATGTAACCATGCATCACAGCGAAAGAAAAAGATGCATGCAAAAGTCATGACAGGCACGAGGTATCAATACCGTTATATATAACAACAACATATAGGAATACTACACTTGCATCATACATGACCTTCGAAAACAATTATTTACGTATAGTATTGCTGTCTTGTCTGCTAGTTGAGTCCGACATGGCACATGAAGGCGTGCTATTGTTGTTATCTTCAGTGCCTCTCTTTTGAAACCACCACGTGACATATGTAAATAGATCTGCGCTTAATTTACGCGGGGCTTCCCCGATATTTCAGTGATCAAAACTGGACATTGGAAACAGAACTTGACCATCATGTTGCCGTGGTATAACTTTTGAAAGGCCAGAGAACGCATTTAGACCCATTTATTTTGTATTTTTCCCCCCCCGACCAGCCCCTTTAACCAAACTTTTAGATTTTCTGAAATATATAAAGGTTTTCATACATTTTAAATACAGTCACACCTATAAATTCTTGTTAATCCAGAAACCAAACAGCTCTGACATACAAAATGTACATGCATTAATATTGTGATACATTTAATGTGAATCTTGTCTAAAGAAGCCATGCATAAATAGCATACAAATTAGAAGTAATAATACACTGTATTTTGAAATGCTGAGTAAATATAAGTCCCATTCAGAGATTGCAAGCTGACCAGACGCTCCTGGATCCTTTGTGACTGGAAATTACAGGTAGTTACATTTGAACTACCAGAAAATGATTTGACACATCCTGCTGGTTAGCTTAACGTGTTTTGCACAACACAAAATATCACTTTTAATGATGCAATTGAACTTGAGTAGGCTTATCAAATATTAGGGACCAACCCAAAGCACAGAAAATAAAGAAAAGTGGGGAAGGGTGGAGGAGGGGGGCAAGGTCTTATCACCAGTAAAACATGGTAAGGGTTCTCAGATGATACCTATAAACATGTACAGATAACTGTATAAACATTCATAACTAAACTGTGTTCATGCATTGAACATACCTTCTGCATAAAGAGTATCAAGATACTTTTTACTCTGCATGAAACACATCCCCCCTCTCCCTCCACTGTATAAAAATACCCCAGTCCATCAAAAGTATTTATTACTTTTTAGATGGAAAATTGATTTACATTTTATATACTTCGTAAGTAGCAATGTGATAGCTGTACGAATATTGCAGCAATATAATTATGTACATGTCATTGATAGCACGTTGTTCTATGTCATGAACTAATCAAAATTGATCAAAAACTTAGATTCTTGTACTATGTACTGTCATAAAAACATCAAAAGATAACATGGAGAAAAAATTGAAGTCTCATACGTGCCATGGAAAGAAAAACTAGAAAGGGAACATAGGAGACACAAAGATTAAAGAATAAACATCCTAAATCTGCAAAAGGAAGGAGGCAGTACAGCTGCTCGGAGAAGTTATCAGCGTTTCCTGCATCCAAATTACCTTCAAAAACTAACGCTTCAGTTCCACTTAAACACAAAAAATTGAACAGATGATTAAAACACAAATTTTATAAATGTTACCCATCACCTAAAACCACGTTTACTCTGGAAAACCAAGTGTCAACCAGACATTCCTTTTTTTCTACAGTTCACGTACAATAAAGTTTAACCCACCTGAAGTTGTTATAGATACAGTTAAGGAGTATGAGTCGGGATTGCCAGTCCTCCTTGGCATTATCTTTCTCCGGGAAGTTCTCGCGTAACATCCACTGTCTCACTAACTTTTTTTTCTCGTTAGTCACCCTGTCCAAACCGTTCCTACTTGTATACAGAGGTTCCATACTGTACACCGTCTCCCGAGGGTCTTCAGCGATGTACATTTTCACTACGATCTACAATCTCGGGACTGATTAAAATGTTCGATATTATCTATACTCTCTAACTCATAGAGGAAATCAATAATCTTCATTAATCAAAGCAAACTATGGCAGAAGACTTCAAAGGTGCTGCTCTAATCAAAACGCTTTTAAATAAAAAATATTTCTTTCAGTAAATCTGTCTGTTAGTTTCCTGAACACATTCTAGTTCTTACATCCAGAAGGAAAGTGAATTTCCTGATTAATTGATTAATCCACCAGAAATACTCCAGAACACAGGACAGCTGTTGATTGAAGTTTAAATACTGTCACCAGCTGTAGACTCTAAATCTAAAATACATTCTCATTCTAATGCAAAGCCATAGGAACAAGGTATTATGCAATTCTTTCAAAACCAACCTTTGGACATTCTCAAGCTTCTATCTTTTCAAAACCAACCTTAGCAACAACACAATTCAGTGAAAAGTCAGCATTAATCTTTGATGAACTGTTTCCTATCTTGAAATCTCCACAGGTAAGTGTTCCCAGTGATTAACTGTCTACCTCCCCGGAGTACAGTTACCGTCACAAAACACTCCAATACACAACAAAAGATAATTCTGTCCTATCTTTTGTAAATTCCAGAGAAACCGACTTATCTCACAATTAACCAAGAATATTAAACTCTATTTTGACAGTTGAAATATCAATTTGAGATAAAGTGTCATCCTTGAAATGAAAACAGAACAATGGATAATATACACTTATTGTTGAACTATATATATACACAGCTTTTGTTCACGGGCTGATGAATACAACTGTGTGTGTATACACCTGTCCATAACCGCGCCAAGGAGGCTTACATGGCAACCAATACGACCAGCAGCCATTATCGTAGAGTTTTGATGTCTATTCATCGCTGAGACAACATAAGCCCAATACACTAAAGGTATATATCTCCATAACGGTATAATGTCAGGCAGCAAAAGAGTTTCAGTGGACAGGAAAATGTCAAATGGCTGAGGGTCTACTTGTGGTGGATCAGGGGAGTGGGATGATTTATTTACCTTTACAGTTATATATATAGTTTATTTATTAATCCTCCTACAAATGTACCAGATTTGTTCCAGGTCAATCTAGATGAAATAATAC
>NW_018406081.1:300210-324089 GCF_002113885.1 Mizuhopecten yessoensis
CCCCCCCTCAACCCCTCAACAGCTATCTTTTTTTTATTTCATGAAAGATATTCATATTTATTTCATTTATTAAAAGAATTCAGTTTTTGATAGTAATATCTTTAAGATATAATTCCTTTTTATAGAAAAATTAACAGTTATATTTTCTTATTCAAAGACAATTTTTTTCATAATTCTTACTTAAAAGATTTAGAAGAAAACAAGGCATAATGCATGAAAGGAGTAATCCCTTCCCATTCACAGCAGTTTGTTACAGCGTATATATATATATATATACATATACCTTGCATCTCTTCAAAATTATCTGGTAACTTATCTCTATGATAAATTCCATATTCTAGGTAATACAGCCATTATAAAGCCCATGCCTGGTCTTTAGTAGAAATTGAATACAAGGGATTTTTCTTTGTCCTGTATTAAGCTCACTCCCCTTCTTTACGTCAGAGAACATGTATTGGCCCCTTGGATTAATGCATAAATGTTTTGTGATTTTTGAGATACAGGAATCCCAAATATTGTTAAAGGTGAGAAAGGTTGATTTCTACTCCTCCAGAGCCTCACTTTTACCTGTGGACCATTAACTTTTGATACATCACTTCCTCTTATTACCTGTAACATTTTTACCTGCAAGTTTTAATGATTAATTGGAGGTAAGCACAAAGTCACATGTGAAATTGATTCTGTTGATTGATTATTGACATACCTTGACTTCCAAGCCTCACGATAACCTCCAGCGATTAATTACCTTTGAGTGGACAAAGGTTTAAGTGTCCGAAAATTGTAAATTATATAAATTAATGATCCGAGTCAATCAGTAAATAGCACTACACTGGTCAACAAATAAGAGTTTAAAGGTCACCAAAGGTTAAATTCATATCTAACTAGTTACTTTTAGATTTTTTACCTGACTTTAATAACACCAAAACACCCTTCAACATCTAATGTAGAGGATTTAAAACTCGGAACTTCCTGATAAAAGTCTCTTTTATGAAATGGGCTTTGAACAGCAAGTTTTACAATCATTCTTTAAAATTACAAAATTATAAACACTGACAAAGTAATCTTTAACTAGATTTTTTCCTTCTTTGCTTTGAATTCATGACATCATATTTTCTCTTGCCATGTTACAATAGGTGAACAGTATCTATTATATGAGGATCCCTGTCCCACTGGACTGTGTTTTTTCCTATACACAGTTACCTCCCCTTAATATCCATTTGGATAAAACAGGGGCCTGTTCATTTATATGGAACAACCAGTTTGTATGATTTTAATAGTAATATGTTCGGGTATAAATCCTGATGGACCTGCAATTGTTTATGCAGGCCATGCAAGGCTTTGTCAAGGCTCACCTGAAAGTAGCATCAGATGACTAGGTCCAACATTTAGTAAACGAACAACTGTGGTCCGACAGGTTGACCTGTTTAAACGAAAATGGCCCAGGACACTTTCGTTGACCAGCTGGAAGCTCAAACAGTTAAGAGTGATAGTATAATAATATCTGAGGTCCAGGGTTTGAATCCAGTCTAGCCATACTGAATTGTTACACCTAGAATACTGTTGTTGATTTTACATGTGTACATTGTTTATTTCATCTTTGTAATTTCTCATAAACTTACTGCAAGGTATGGTTTTCTTTTTAGAAATGATATAGTCCTGCCAGAGATAAACAGATTCTAGTACTATAGTTACAGATTTTGGCAGTACATGAATCCTTATCAAAATCTTAAATGTGGCGATGCTAGCTGTTACTTTACATACAAGCGGTGCTTCAGTGTGTGATAAAAACTGTTCAGATTTATAGTCCCAAAAGGCTGGTTTTCTTGTACATTGTATTGAACCTCGTCTTCATGAGACAATCTGTCATATCATTTTTATTTACCAGGTATGCCGGAGATGTAGCACATGCCTTCTACTAATATGTTGAAATCAAATCCTTAAATTTATATTCAATTTAATTTCAATCACAAATATAAATATTCAAAAGAATAAAGTACTATTTTGGTATGATTTTTTAACATGAAATAACTGCTATAATTTCAATAACTAGGCTTAAAGTTACCTTAGTTTCAACAGCATATATACCACATGACCTTGTGTTACAGTTTTAGTGACAGAAAGTGTTTGTTGTCCAACCATTGACATTTACTTAGTTTTTCAGCGAGGGGGAAATGGCTATAGATCAAACTTACAATTCAGTTGAAATTAAAAAGGGATTCTAATAAACTGAGGAATTGAATCTCAAAAAGATATGATTCTTTAGTCAAAGATTCAATCCACGAAAGTGGCATTGACTCGCACTAAAAACAGCACCTTAAGTTGTGAATTATAGGCATGATAACGTCGAAGGGAAAAATAAAATGATAGGTATGAATACAAGCAGTATATTGAATTAAACTTACCCATGAATTTCAGAATAAATCGCCATGAAGACATCTACACACGTCAAACAATATTACAATTTCCAACATTACATTGCGTACATTTTTATCGATGAGCGTTTAACCCTTTCATCCCTGTAGACCAGAATGGACTCATCCAGATAAACGTATGGTAGAGTCTACTAAAGTTACCTAGGGATGAAAGGGTTAAGCTGGCAGTCTGGCACAGACTTAAGGAAGTGTATCATCTGAACATTTCTTATTGACAATAGACTTATGATGAAGGACACATGGAGCCCAATAGCATTGCTGATGTTTATAGATTTTTATTCTATCATCAGACAGAATCTATGTGTGAAGAAACGTCAGCCAAACAGCCTGACGTTGACTATAGCTGCAGTACGTTAAACCATGCAATGTTCGCTTCAAATCGCAAGGCCCTCAAGCATGAATTAAGAGGAATGATACCAAAACATCGGATAAGTAGAAGTTTAAATACAATAGTTATAAAGCTAGAACAACGTTTGCAAGACATGAATGCCTCCAACCTGCCCCAGAAGATGATAAAATGATTCTGTTGACAAAAAAACAATGGTTGACCTATGAAAAGCAACAGCAACCTTAGACATTGACCTTGTGGGACCCTATCAATAGCAACAGCAACCTTAGACATTGACCTTGTTGGACCCTATCAATAGCAACAGCAACATTAGACATTGACCCTGTGGGACCCTATACATAGCAACAGCAACCTTAGACATTGACCCTGTGGGACCCTATACATAGCAACAGCAACCTCAGACATTGACCTTGTGGGACCCTATCACTAGCAACAGCAACCTTAGACATTGACCCTGTGGGACCCTATACATAGCAACAGCAACCTCAGACATTGACCTTGTGGGACCCTATAAATAGCAACAGTAACCTTAGACATTGACCCTGTGGAACCCTAAACATAGCAACAGCAACACAGACATTGACCTTGTGGGACCCTATAAATAGCAACAGTAACCTTAGACATTGACCTTGTGGGACCCTATCAATAGCAACAGCAACCTTAGACATTGACCTTGTGGGGCCCTATCAATAGCAACAGCAACCTTAGACATTGACCGTGTGGGGCACTATCAATATCAACAGCAAGCTTAGACATTAACCTTGTGGCACCCTATCAATAGCAACAGTAACCTTAGACATTGACCTTGCAGGGCCTTATCAATAGCAACAGTAACCTTAGACATTGACCCTGTGGAACCCTAAACATAGCAACAGCAACACAGACATTGACCTTGTGGGACCCCATAAATAGCAACAGTAACCTTAGACATTGACCTTGAAGGGCCTTGTCAATAGAAACAGTAACCTTAGACATTGACCTTGTGGGACCTTATCAATAGCAACAGCAACCTTAGACATTGACCTTGTGGGGCCCTATCAATAGCAACAGCAAGCTTAGACATTGACCCTGTGGGACCCTATCAATAGCAACAGCAACCTCTTAGACATTGACCTTGTGGGACCTTATCAAAAGCAACAGCAACCTTAGACATTAACCTTGTGGGTCCCTATCAATAGCAACAGCAACCTTAGACATTGACCTTGTGGGACCTTGTCAATAGAAACAGCAACCTTAGACATTAACCTTGTGGGACCCTATCAATACCAACAGCAACCTTAGACATTGACCTTGTGGGGCCCTATCAATAGCAACAGCAAGCTTAGACATTGACCTTGTGGGGCCCTATCAATAGCAACAGCAAGCTTAGACATTGACCCTGTGGGACCCTATCAATAGCAACAGCAAGCTTAGACATTGACCCTGTGGGACCCTATCAATAGCAACTGTAACCTTAGACATTGACCTTGTGGGACCCTATACATAGCAAAAGTAACCTTAGCCATTAACCTTGTGGGACCCTATCAATATCAACAGCAAGCTTAGACATTAACCTTGTGGGACCCTATCAATAGCAACAGCAAGCTTAGACATTGACCCTGTGGGACCCTATCAATAGCAACTGTAACCTGAGACATTGACCTTGTGGGACCCTATACATAGCAAAAGTAACCTTAGCAATTAACCTTGTGGGACCCTATCAATATCAACAGCAAGCTTAGACATTAACCTTGTGGGACCCTATCAATAGCAACAGTAACCTAAGACATTGACCTTGTGGGACCCTATCAATAGCAACAGCAAGCTTAGACATTAACCTTGTGGGACCCTATCAATAGCAACAGCAACCATAGACATTGACCTTGTGGGACCTTATCAATAGCAACAGCAACCTTAGACATTAACCTTGTGGGACCCTATCAATAGCAACAGTAACCTTACACATTAACCCTGTGGGACCCTATACATAGCAACAGCAACCTTAGACATTGACCCTGTGGGACCCTATCAATAGCAACAGCAACCTTAGACATTGACCTTGTGGGGCCTTATCAATATCAACAGCAAGCTTAGACATTAACCTTGTGGGACCCTATCAATAGCAGCAGCAACCTTAGACATTGACCTTGTGGGCCCCTATCAATAGCAACAGCAAGCTTAGACAATAACCTTGTGGGACCCTATCAATAGCAAGAGCAAGCTTAGACATTGACCTTGTGGGGCCCTATCAATAGCAACAGCAAGCTTAGCCATTGACCTTGTGGGACTCTAACAATAGCAACAGCAAGCTTAGACAGCAACCTTAGACATTGACCTTGTGGGTCCCTATCAATAGCAACAGCAAGCTTAGACCTTAACCTTGTGGGACCCTATCAATAGCAGCAGCAACCTTAGACATTGACCTTGTGGGTCCCTATCAATAGCAACAGCAAGCTTAGCCATTGACCTTGTGGGACTCTAACAATAGCAACAGCAAGCTTAGACAGCAACCTTAGACATTGACCTTGTGGCGCCCTATTAATATCAACAGCAAGCGTAGCCATTGACCTTGTGGGACCCTATCAATATCAACAGCTTAGACATTGACCCTGTGGGACCCTATCAATAGCAACAGTAACCTTAGACATTGTCCTTGTGGGACCCTATCAATAGCAACACCAACCTTAGACATTGACCTTGTGGGACCTTATCAATAGCAATAGCAACCTTAGACATTCACCTTGTGGGGCACTATCAATATCAACAGAAAGTCAGACATTAACCTTGTGGGACCCTATCAATAGCAGCAGCAACCTTAGACATTGACCTTGTGGCGCCCTATTAATATCAACAGCAAGCGTAGCCATTGACCTTGTGGGACCCTATCAATATCAACACCAATCTTAGACATTGACCTTGTGGTTCCCTATCAATAACAACAGCAACCTTAGACATTGACCTTGTGGGCCCCTATCAATAGCAACAGCAAGCTTAGACCTTAACCTTGTGGGACCCTATCAATAGCAGCAGCAACCTTAGACATTGACCTTGTGGAACCCTATCAATAGCAACAGCAAGCTTAGACAATAACCTTGTGGGACCCTATCAATAGCAAGAGCAAGCTTAGACATTGACCTTGTGGGACCCTATCAATATCAACACCAATCTTAGACATTGACCTTGTGGTACCCTATCAATAACAACAGCAACCTTAGACATTGACCTTGTGGTACCCTATCAATAGCAACAGGAAGCTTAGACATTGACCTTGTGGTTCCCTATCAATAACAACAGCAACCTAAGACATTGACCTTGTGGGACCTTATAAATAGGAACAGCAACCTTAGACATTATCCTTGTGGAACCTTATCAATAGCAACAGTAACCTTAGACATTGACCTTGTGGTACCCTATAAATAACAACAGCAACCTTAGACATTATCCTTGTGGAACCTTATCAATAGCAACAGTAACCTTAGACATTGACCTTGTGGGACCTTATCAATAGCAATAGCAACCTTAGACATTCACCTTGTGGGGCACTATCAATATCAACAGAAAGTCAGACATTAACCTTGTGGGACCCTATCAATAGCAGCAGCAACCTTAGACATTGACCTTGTGGGGCCTTATCAATATCAACAGCAAGCTTAGACATTAACTTTGTGGGACCCTATCAATAGCAACAGCAACCTTAGACATTGACCTTGTGGGACCTTATACATAGCAACAGCAACCTTAGAAATTTACCTTGTGGGACCTTATACATAGCAACAGCAACCTTGGACATTAACCTTGTGGGACCCTATACATAGCAACAGCAACCTTAGAAATTTACCTTGTGGGACCTTATCTATAGCAACAGCAAGCTTAGCCATTGACCTTGTGGGACTCTATCAAATCAATAGCAACAGCAACCTTGGACATTAACCTTGTGGGACACTATCAATAGCAGCAGCAACCTTAGACATTGACCTTGTGGGGCCCTTTCAATATCAACAGCAAGCTTAGACATTAACCTTGTGGGACCCTATCAATAGCAGCAGCAACCTTAGACATTGACCTTGGCGGGCCCTATCAATATCAACAGCAAGCTTAGACATTAACCTTGTGGGACCCTATCAATAGCAACAGCAAGCTTAGCCATTGACCTTGTGGGACTCTATCAATAGCAATAGCAAGCTTAGACATTGACCTTGTGGGACCCTATCAAAAGCAACACCAAGCTTAGACATTGACCTTGTGGGACCCTATAAATAGCAACAGCAACCTTAGACATTAACCTTGTGGGCCCCTATCAATAGCAACAGCAAGCTTAGCCATTGACCTTGTGGGACTCTATCAAATCAATAGCAACAGCAAGCTTAGACATTGACCTTGTGGGGCCCTATCAATAGCAACAGCAACCTTAGACATTAACCTTGTGGTACCCTATCAATAGCAACAGCAAGCTTAGCCATTGACCTTGTGGGACCCTATCAATAGCAACAGCAAGCTTAGCCATTGACCTTGTGGGACTCTATCAATAGCAACAGCAAGCTTAGACATTGACCTTGTGGGACCCTATCAATATCAACAGCAATCTTAGACATTGACCTTGTGGTACCCTATCAATAACAAAAGCAACCTTAGACATTGACCTTATGGGGCCCTATCAATATCAACAGCAAGCTTAGACATTGACCTTGTGGGACCCTATCAATCTCAACAGCAATCTTAGACATTGACCTTGTGGGACCTTATAAATAGCAACAGCACCCTTAGACATTAACCTTGTGGTACCCTATCAATATCAAAAGCAACCTTAGACATTGACCTTATGGGCCCCTATCAATATCAACAGCAACCTTAGACATTAACCCTGTGGGACCCTATCCATAGCAACAGCAACCTCAGACATTGACCTTGTGGGACCCTATAAATAGCAACAGCAACCTTAGACATTGACTTTGTCGGACCCTAGCTGAAACAAAAACTCATCTGAGATATTTTCATATTGATACTTAACCTTTTTATGAATTTGAATGAAATCTATTAAGAAGTGAAGTCGGCAGAGCTGAGTCCCCTAGAACTTTATACACCATTTGACTTGTGTCTCATCAAGGTACCCAAGCCTCCTTTACTTTTTCAAATGACTTCCAAACAACATTGTGTGAACCTTTGATAGTGACTATTTAATAAGTCCTGAAAGTAAAGACTGAAATAATTCCACAATGTGCAGTCAGTGAGCATTATCATCATGATAGCAAAAATCAATGCAATCAGGATATTTTTAACTTGGCATGTATTTGACCTTATTATTAGAGGAACTGCCTACTGCTAAATTATGAAATGCATATATGAACAAGTTCTAATTGTAATGGGGACGACAACAGAAGTCCTCAAAACTGACATCATAGTCATAAATTTCACCACTGTAGACCATAATGGACTCACCCAGATGAATGTATGGTAGATTCTATTAAAGTTACCAAGGGGTGAAAGGGTTAATGGTTCAAAAGTTACAACCCAGACAATATGTTCCTGAAAAATGTGCACATATTTGACCTTTGACCAACGTCATTAAGACAGTGCACTGCACATCGTCTATGGGTGATGCAGGTATACTTTTAAGTTTCACCAAGATATCTTTAATGGTTTAAAAGTTACAACCCTTCATTCGAAGGGGAGACATAATAACATCAAACAAACGAAAAGGTAAAAGACAAACATCAACTTAAAAAGGTATTAAAGCTGGTTAGTTATATCTAACTAGAACAGAATGTAGAGATACCTACAGTTTGAAGGATGGGAGGGTTACAAAAGCTACGAATCTATCTATAACTACACATGCACATGTCTGGTGCTGAGAAAAGAGGTGTGAGTGGGCCCTTATGACATACATCTCTGTTGGATGCAGCTATCTAAAGACTACCAACGAACATGTCAACACATGGTGTGGGTCCCTAGTCCATAGCAACCAGAACAGTAACTTAAAGCATCCCAACCAATTCTTACCTGTTAATATCAAACATGTCAACACATGATGTGGGTCCCTAGTCGATAGCAACCAGAACAGAAACTTAGAGCATCCCAACCAATTCTTACCTGTTAATATCAAACATGTCAACACATGGTGTGGGTCCCTAGTCGATAGCAACCAGAACAGTAACTTGAAGCATGCCAACCAGTTAGAGTTCTTACCTGTTAATATCAAACATACCACTTCTCTGTCTGCGGCCCATGTCTGGAGTAGAAGGCTCCAAAAGGTCTGCAGAAACCAAATGGTAAGAAGTTTTATTACAGGGACAAGCTAATCAGTAGATCCAGAAAGGCTTATATTTTATTCTCAGGCATAACAATTCAATTTGAATTTATTCCACAAATTAGACAATACTTATTAACAATATATAAATTGCATTTACAAATAACATCTTTACCATACTTAACCCAATGCTTTGAACTTTCTCATAAATATTCCGGAGGTATATACATTTATTTTGCTTCTCAAATACAATCAATTTTCAAAATGATTTCTTTTTGAACTTTTTTGCTCAATGCTAAATGCTGTTAAACATCTTTTGTAGAACAGGTCACAGTTTCTATTGTAATACAAGCTGACATGTTACAAAAGAAATATAAAAGTATCTTGTACAAATACATTTTATACAATTGACATACAAATTAATATCAACCCCAGTCAGATAAGTACCAAGAAACCACCCCAGGGAAAGACAGATGCAACAGAGATAGGAAACTCAAATAGACCATGGATATATATTGATATTATTTTATCTATACTTACCTACTTCACACGGACATTTAATCTTTTTATCATATATATAAATAGCTAACTGCTTTAGGAGAGAGGGGGGGGGGGACATGTGTGACAAAATGATGGTCTCTCATGAGAGGGTATTGCTAAATAGGGGTGATTTCTCTAACAGATTAAACTGTAATTAGTTCATCAAACACTTGAAACACCCATATTATAATATTCATGCAATATGGTCATGTTAAATACACACAAAAAAGCATTTTAGGCAGTTTTAAATTCGGAGTATTTTTTATTATGTGAAATGCTGTAAAATAAGAACAAAACATATCAAATGTGTAATGTACATATTATATTACAAATATAGACAATATTACAATTAAAACACATCCATGGTTCCTTTTTCATGAAAAGTTGATATTTAGATTTTTTAGTCGTTTCTTTGTGAGAAATTAAAAGTTTTTATCTATTAACGTTCTTTAAAATGCTAAAAATAAGCCAATCTGAAAACTTTCAACTAAGCTATGCTACAACTTTTCGTTTCTCCCCATCCAAAACACCATGACCATCCTAGATATCATATTACCTGCAGGACAAGAGTTATACATGTTTTTCCCCAATCAATCAATTAATACAACAAATCTAATGTTCAATGTAAGGTGTATTGTACTTCTGTCTGAAGCTGTTGTTTTGCACTTGCTACGCTGAAGGGGTATCAATAACAATCTATACATCTCTATAAATAAAATGAAAGAGTAAACCATCAAAATAAGTGTTACGATTATCAATACATAAAACTGCCACTGTAAAAATTAGCTCGGATAAATAAGCCAATATTTGTGTTAGTACATCTCGTATTATAAAATTAGGTCAGTATTTTCTGTCCCAGTTTATCATTGCAGCCAAATTTAAAAGTAGACTTTCATTTAAGGGATTAACTAGATTGAGTTCCAGCACTTCATCATCTCCATTAAAGTGTTAATTTCTGAGTAGTAGATGGTTAATTTCTGAGAAGTAGACGGTCAATCTAGCCATGCTTCTCTTGCCTGACTCTTCAATAAATTTCTCCATTCTCCCTTCACTTCTTCGCTTCTTGACCTGCTCTTTGAACTTTGAACTTTTTTCGTATTCCGCCATGTCTTTGTCTTGTTCATTCTCCGACATTTCCTCCAACATGCCCACACCTGTTTCCTGTGTATCTAAGTACGACTGCACCAAGTCCTCAATAAATGAAGGTCGGTGGAGGTCAGGGTCGTCAAGAAGAGGGAACGGATTGTCGTCAAGCAGAAGGACTGGACCTCTGGCCCCCAACAGTGCCCGGTCTGGAGTGGTCACCTCTCCATCTGTACAGTCGGTCAGCCGACTGTCCAGTTCTGACGGAGTTATGTTGTCGAATGTGATATCAGTTAAGACGGAATCACCCTTCTCCAACAGAGGCAATGCTGAAACGTTCATCAACCACGAACTGTCAAAAACCTTTACCTTTCCTTAAATTTGGGATGGCCATCAATATTACAATCAGTTATTTCAGAATTAAAACTAGAACTATAAGCCACAGGCTACCTTATACCTTCTGCTCCGCCATGAATATGATCAAAATAGAAAATATAGTGTAATGTTTATATCAAGTGATGAAAACTGTTACCATTGAAAAAAAATCATTTAAAGTCTGTTAAATATTGTCAGCTGTTGTCTATATACAACAAGTTTTAAACAGCGACTGTTACTTATTTCCCCCAAGGTGACTATATCCTTGCAGTCGCAAAAGATGATATTCAAATTGAGCCCAACAAAATTCAACTTGGGGTTTAATGTATAATCCAATAAGAATCCAAGGCAGCCATCTTTATTCCAGAAATTCAAAAATCAGCTGACAACATAAAGAATATCTCTTATTTATCACTTTCACAAAGTATCAACAAAGTATAGCCTCAATAGAATTCAAGTTATAACAGTTATTGTCCAGCCAATCAGAGGCCACTTGGAATCCCAAAAATGAAGAATTGGCCATTAGGTATAAAGTATCTTACCAATGTATCACTCTTTGAATTTTTGTTTGTAATTGATCAGAGAGTTTTGGAGAATTTGTCCAGATTGAACTGACTAAGATAAAAAATGCAATTTAACTTTGGGAAAAAATCTTGAAACTAAAAACGACTGTATGCCCAAATCATGCATTTTGTTTTGTTGACATTAGTTAATTAGGAGTTGTCCGAAGAAGCTTTTACACATGGACTGTAGTCAGACAGACAAGCTGATCCCAGTACGCCACCCTATCCTCCCACCTTTGTTGTAGAGTGTACAATGATATTGAACCTCTCCACCTGGTGACAGAGATGTTGTAGAGTGTACATTGATATTAAACCTCTCCACCTGGTGACAGAGATGTTAACATACACATGGCTCCATGTTGGATACATTATAAACACACCACTATGGAAAGTGACTTGTCATTTAAGATATTTAAACAAATTGCTCTGGTATGAAAAAAAAGACAACTCAAGTGAGGTATCAAAGGTGTTTACAAACACATTGCTCTGGAGTGTAAAAATGTTGGATACTTACGAGATTTGTCGGAGATGTTGGTGAGCTCCCGGAGTCTGTTGGATGCCCTGCTGGATGTCTCGGTGATACACAGGGACTCGGGCACGACTCTCACGGCACGTCCATCCCAGTTCTTACTGATGTCTCCCTCCTTGGCAAAAGAGAATCATACATGAATGACAAAATTTTGAAAAGGTTTCGTTTTTTCAGAGGTAAAGTACAGTGATCACTTAATTAGGATTCAGGGTTCTGACCAAATATTATGACTCTAGTCTGTTTAGTTCTTCAGAAGAAGTCATCTGATTATTTTAACATTCAAATTTTAAAGGGCAATTTTTAGTGGCCCAGTTTATTTACAGATTTTGTATTTCTTTGCAAATTTGCAGACCAACGTGCTAATGGTAGTACATGGAATATGAATATTAGAATCAAAGGATAGTTGGTTCATTTACAGAAAGAAATTATTAGATGCCAAAACTTTCATCCCCCCCCCCCCCATTTTTGCCCCTGAAAGAGACTAGTTCTTTCTCTTTCACAAACCTGAATCAAATTTACCTAGAAAAAGGCCCTAGCTACCACGTTTTGTTGTATTTGACCTAGTGAGTTCAAAAGGACAGAAATTGTTTTCAGAAGCAATAAAAAACAAAATACACTGTAATTTAAATTACAATTAAGGAAGATAGCAATAGATAAAATAAACAGGACATTGATTTACAGTCAACTGCTATAATTTTAAACAATTTCCTCTAATTTCTACGACATTCTTTAATATATTCCTAATTGAATATTTTAAAACCACACATTATTTCCAGGAAAACTCCTCTAGCTTTAACTCATTCACCCCTGAATATTCATAATGAACTATTCCAACCTTTGAATTGGAAGAGTTCAAATGTGTCTTCAGGGGTGAATGAGTTAAGTCAGTAGGAAGGAACTAGAAGCTTTGTAATGAAACACTGTTAACCTTCAGGTCTGCATCATCATGGAAGAGGGAAGAGGATTCGTCCACCCAGTTGGAAATCCAGTCCGTGAAGCTATCTGTCCGGTACGGGATGTCCAGCCTCGTCGCTAGAGCCTTCAGGGCTTCCTCCTGTTACAAGAGAGGTCATAGGTCAAAGGGGAGGGGTCACACAAAGATCAAACAAAGTCAAAGGTCATTGTTCATACAATCAAACTTATATAAAGACAGCAAATTAAAGCAAGCATTCAATGTTAAATTGAAGTCTTTCAATCATCAGAGACAAACATCTAGGATATGTGTTTGAAAAAATTATATACTCCTCTTTTTGGTGTGGTTTAAGAAAAAAATGCCCTTTCTTAATGCATTTTCAAAAAAATTAATCATACTGAAATGATTTTCGACTTCAAACTTCCACACTGCTAACACAATGTTGATGTTTATCCCTACGCACCCTTCTGTATATGACCCTGACTGTTGCTAGGACATTAATCCCCCTCCACCCCCCACACAGACTGCTGTTACAGTGATGTTCCTTTCACACCCACCTCCTCCTCTTTGCTGTTGTATTTGCTCTTGAAGCCCATGTCCTGCATCAACTGCAGTAGGTCATCCTTGTTATTGACCCCTATCATCTCTGCCAAGATGGACACCATCTCCTCTCGTACATCTGACTGTAACAGGAAAACTCAAAACTCAAATTTGAACAAGAAATTTATTTTTGTGAACAAAAACATATGTCTCCCCTTATTAGCCAATAGACAAACTTCGATATATTTTTTTAACAAAGGGCCATATCTCTATATGTAGTGGGGCACCGCCACAAGACCTAGTTCCAGTCCACTGCACACCTTCTGTGGGTGATGCAGGTATACTTCAAGTTTGATTAAGATATCTTTAATGGTTTAGAAGTAATGCTGTGGACAAACTTCAGTATTAAAAATAAACAAAGGGCCATATAGTGGGGGCATAAAACCTGATTTTAGTGCGAGAGATTTCACCTTCCCAAGATACATAAATTTGGTAAGTTTGGTCAGCGTAGGTGAAATAACATGGAACTTGTGCTACGGACAAACTTCAATATTAAAATTAAACAAAGTGCCATAACTCTGTATATAGTGAAGCAAGATACCTAAATCCAATGCACTGCACACCTTTTGTGGGTGATGCATGCACACCTAAAGTTTCATCAAGATATCTTTAAAGGTTTCAAAGTTATGGCCCGGACAAGTTGCGATTAGAATAACCAGAAAAAGAAGAAGAACCAGAAGATTTAGAACATGCAGCTATACAATATGTCTCTCTTCATTCGAAGGGGGGACATATTTCATCAGAGAATTAATTAAGAGTTTGTGTCAATGGAACATGTTCTAGACGAATGTTTTTGTACGATAAGAAATCAGTTTGTTTTTATAACTTAAAATGTGTATTATATTTTCAAACAAAATAGCCACGTCCACAACTGCACAGTATAACTACCTGTACATTTCACATGCCATCTCACTTGATGACAATGTCATATAATTTTCTGTTAAAACTCTTTGACAAATTTTATGTGATATTTCTAAATGGTTATAATTACCAAAATAAATCTGCTCAAATACTTGCAGTACTTTAATAAAGTTTTAACACAAATTTCATTTATTTTACAACAACTATAAAACCACTTATTTCAACTTCTATGAATCACTCTAAATGCTGGCCCTGATGGGAAACTGCACATGGTCTCAATGTGAGAGGAAACCAGGGTACCCAAGAAAACGTTGTCAGGCAGGTCACATCCGATCTGGGAATCGAACCTCGGCCCTCTTGGTGAAGAGCGAGTGTGTTATATTTACACTGCTTTATTACAATTTATGGACAAACATTTCCTTTCAACGGATGTCCAAGTCCATAAGGGGTAAATACATGTTCGTATCAATGATCTTACATATCCTACAACAGAGGCACGGTAGTCTAGTGGTAGGACGCCGGGCTCGTGACCGAAGGGTTGCGGGTTCGAGTCACGTCAAGGTCACTTTACCCTGCTTGTTCCAGTCCACTGTAAATGACTACATGGTTGGGCAGTGCCTGCATTGTTAAATGCTAGCTGTGAGTGCCGAAATGGCAGCACCGGCTATATGCTCCCCAGGGATTGGAGAAAGATATTGCCTGGTTGCAAAGGCCCAATGACTACAGATAATAAATAGTGAATCGCTTTGAGACGGCCTACGACCTAGGCTGCGATAAAGCGGTACATAAGAACCTTAAACTATTAGTATTATTATTTATCTGTGTCATTCAATGTGTGCTATAGGTACAAACTTACCTGGCTGTCGATGAGGCGTGGCAACAAGGTGGCCAGAACATCGGGACGGTTGCCACCGATCTGTTGGAGGGTACGGAGATTGTTTATCGGTACTGGAGTGGAGTTTCCTAGCTGTGCGGACAATTTGTGGATGATTCTGTCAAGGTACATGTCTGGTATACCAAAGTCCCTGTGGGTTACAGAAATGAGATTAGTACTTTACACAAGTCCCTGTGAGGAAATCAGACATAATACAAGTTTACTGTTGGTAACATTATCAGGGGAATTAATTTCGCTATATTCGCCGTCACCAAAGTTAACAACTTTATTAACATGGCACCTTTTTGTGTAAACTTTGTCCTTAGCAGTTTGTTTGACAATACAAATTTAATATGAATGACTGAAACTCGTTAACACTTACAGATTTATATATCTAGCTTCATAATACCTGTAGTTAATCATGCTGCAGATTATTAATTGAAAATAAAAATGTTATCAGAACAAAATATAATTCCATTTCAATATAATCCAGTTACCCATCGACTTGTACCTAAGTCAAACCTGCTCATGTGAAAACCTCCATCAAGCGACCACCGGTGTTTAGAGGCCACTTTTAATGTTTCCCATTATAACTGAATATAAGGAGACCACTTTCTGGACTTCCCTTATAAGGTCATAGGTCTCGTGATACAGGTTTGAGTGGTTACTAGTTTGTTATATGTATCAATGGATTTGAATTGTTTTGGGGAAAACAACCACACAACATAAACTTGACAAACAGCTTGTAAAGATTAAATGTCTTCACTTACTTGTGAAGGTCAAGGATGTAATCACAGATCTTGGAGTGGAGATCAGGGTCGTCAGTGTCGAGGAGGGTGAGCAGACGCTGCATGATACTATCAAAGGATGGCGTGCCCCTCATGTCAGAGAACCAGTCCTCCTCAAGGAGCTTCTGAATACTGTCCATATCATTCAAACCAAGCATACTGCCTCGCTTACCCGACGGGTCCTGTCCATGATAGCAACAATAACAGGTAAAATAGCCAAAATTGAGGCCACCTCTCTCTTTGGGTGGAATTCCCAGTAGAAGGTTTGAAAGTTATTACCACTGAAATTTTTGGGCGTGATTCACACTTGGATTTATAAAATGGAATTTTTTTACAGAGAAAATTTGGGGCAAAAATCTTACTTAATTTTTGAATTTTGGGTGGAATTCCTGCTGGGTGTTTTGGGCGTGATTCACACTTGGATTTATAAAATGGAATTTACAGAGAAAATTTTGGGCAAAAATCTTAATTTTTGAATTTTGGGTGGAATTCCTGCTGGGTGTTTTGGGTGGGATTCCCACTGGGATTTTTGGGTGGGATTCCCAATGGGGTTTTGGGGTGGGATTCCCACTTGGATTTATTAGATGGGATATACAGAGAAAGTTTTGGGTAGGAATCTTACTTAATTTTATGAATTTTTGGGTGGAATTCAAACTGGAATTTTTTAATTGATTCTTATAAGGAAATTTGACCGGCGTTAATTTTCACTGGGACAGTTTCGGGAAGGAGTCCCACTGGGTCTTTTGGGTGGGATTCCCATTGGGAGAGATTCCCACCAGGATTTTTTACTTTTGGTGAGATTCCCACTGGGATTTCTGGGAGGGATTTCCAAAGGGATTTTTAGGCGAGATTCCCACTTGGAGCTTTGTGAGAGTCCCACTGTCATTATTGGGTGAGATTCTCACTGGGAGTTTTGGGTGGTATTACCACTGAATTTTTTGGTGGGATTCCCACTCTGATTTCGAGTGGGATTCCCACTGGGTTTTTAGGTTGAGGTTCCCACTGGGAGTTTTGGGTGAGATTCCCACTGGGAGTTTTGGTTGAGATTCCCACTGGGAGTTTTGAGTGAGATTCCTACTGAGCTTTTGGGTGGGATTCCCCCTGGGAGTTTTTCGTGGGATTCCCACTGAGATTTTTGGTGGGAATTCCCACCTCGGTTTTTAGGTTGAGATTCCCACTGGGATTTTTGGGCGATATTCCCACTGGAGTTTGTTTGGTGAGATTCCCACTTTTTTTGGGGTGGGATTCCCATTCAAAGTTTTGTGAAATTCCCACTTAGATTTTTGGGCGAGATTCCCTCTGGGATTTTTGGGTGGGATTCCTATTGGGAGATATTCTCATTTGAATTTTTTGGTGGGATTCCCACTGGGATTTTTGGGTGAGATTCCCACTGGGATTTTTTGGGTCAGATTCCCACTGGGTATTTTTGGGTGGGATTCCCATTGGGAGTTTTGGGTGAGATTCCCACTTGGTGTTTTTTTGGGTGAGATTCCCACTGGGGTTTTTTGGGTGGGATTCCCACTGGGTTTTTTGTGTGGGCTTCCCTCTGGGATTTGTTGGTGATAACATGAAAAATCCATAACGAGTATCATAAATCTAATATGAAGGGAAAGGAACGACGGATACTTTTTATCATATGTTACAAAGTAAACTGTATAATTGTGATCTGAAACGAATATTTTGCGCTTGGCTGCCTCTGAAACAATGATGTGACGTCACATTGCTTGCTCCTATAAGATTGTGATGCTATTTCCGGAGTGATATTACACATGTTACATAAACATAATTCATGTGATGGCTTTATGACACTGCATAACATGGTATTCATATGATTAACTGTAATAATTAATGCATCTGAAAGGCGAATTTTGCAATGGATGAATAGGAATTGTCTCAGTGAAGGGTGAAAATGTACAGGTATAAAGTCTAGAATTGAATATCAAATACACCAGGAGAAAATAAAGCTATATATGATCCAATTTATTTTTTAGATATAAATATGTGATGCCGAGTCTGTGACTAATTCTCTTATCCAATCAAACACCGATGAGATAACATTACCTTGTATCTGACGTCAGTTGAATCCTCATCCACAACCATGTTGGTCAGTTTGAAGGACTTTGACCGCTCCCTGCTTTGAGCCCCACCAGAGTTGGTAAGTCTCCTCACCCCACGCATGGAGTCTGGTGTCTCTAGATCGTTACGAAATTCAAACTTTTTCGACTTCACTGAAGAAATATAAAAAAAAAATTCAGACAGAGTCTAGCTGGTTGAAGGACATGCTTCTGCAAAGTGGTTGAGTATCTCTGAAATTGTTCCTACAAGAAGAAACTACCAAAACAATGTCTCTGAATTTGGTAAGAAACAGACATTTTCTAAAGCTTGGAAAATAAGTTTTTTTTAATGTCTTTGAATATCAACTTATAGAATGTATACATGAAAAATCCACAAGAATACTTGATCACTAAAAAGTGTTATTTTTATGGGGAACTGGTTTCAGTCATAAAGAAATCTAAATAAAAATCTCCAAAATTTGAATTACTCAATTTTAACAGCAGCAAAAAGAAAATGTTACAATAATTTCACCTTTAAAAAAGCCATTCATTTCTTAGCCAAAATAAAACCAGTTGAAATTGAAAATCTTACAATTTCAATTATTGTCTAATGATAAGTGCAGTGTTCATTTTTTACTAATAGAGACAATCATAAATTACTTTTCACCAGGATTATGTGACAGGTAATGAAATAAATATTTTATGAATAATTCCACCCAACCAGTGAGGGATCGAACAGTCTAAGTTTTCTATACATCACTCACATTCATATTTCGGTGTGACAGGCGTGGAGCGTCGACTGCTTTTGGAGTAGCCTCCCCTGATGGATGAGGCATTGGATAGTGTGGACGATGCCCTGACCATATTGGTTAGTTTCTGGAATTGATTCAGGGTCGACTTTGGAGCGGCATCATCATCATCCATCCATGTAAATGGTGTTGCTCGCTGTTGAACACCAATTAAAAGAGGTCAGACAGCATGCAAAAATTGATGCATTTTATCTTCAATTTGAAAATTTACAAAATTCACCTCAATACTGGATTTTTTTTTGACATTGATGTATGTAAACCTCAGGCAATATAATTAAGGAAGAGTAATTAGAGTATGCCTTTTAGAGCATTGATTGACAAAGCTGTAGTATTAATTTGAACTAAAAATCCACCCTGAACAGTGTGTGATGTAAGTGGAAATTCCCCATAGCTGCACACAAACTGTGTTAACTCATTCACCCCTGAAGACACATTTGAACTCTTCAAATTCAATGGTTGGAATAGTTCATTATGAAATTTCAGGGGTGAATGAGTTAAAATGTTTTCACCAGTCTATCCCGATAGACCCAGTGTGTAATGAAATGGCAGCTCGGAAAAGCATAAAGCCATTTTTACTTATTTTAATTGTACAAATATTGATAAGTGACAATGAATGATAAAATTATTTTAATTTCTCACATTACCTACAGCATTTGAATATGAAGAAATGATAATGGTCATATACTTCAAATCATTCACCCCTGAAGACACATTTGAACTCTTCCAATTCAAAGGTTGGAATAGTTCATTATAAAATTTCAGGGGTGAAAGAGTTAACTTGCCCAACACACAGTACTTATGACTGGTGCTACACAAAACGAGTCAAAGTCATGAACTCAATCACCCATAAAATTTCATAATGTACTATTCCAACCTTTGAATTGGAAGAGTTGAAATGTGTGTTCAGGGCTTAATGAGTGAAGATTAGCAGCCAATAGCCAGGGTCCTCCTCAGAAATATTTTGCACCAGCTTTGGGTTCTATCGTATCTTTCAGTCCCATAGAAACATGACACGTTAACACCATCCTCTGATAAGTTCCTTATTGTATTATGATGATTTAGTATATCAACTATGTATTTATACACCACTTGATGTCAGTATTGATATAAAAGATGTTCAACTCAAAAATTGTAAAAAAAAAAAGGATCTTGCATGCCAGTGAGTCAAAAATAAGGACACAGAATAGCAGTGAGTCATTGTAAAGAGTACAACACATCAGAGAGTCTACAGCACTACAGTGAGTTAGTATGAAGGACACAGCATTACAGTAAGTTAATACAAGAGGCCCAGAGGACCTGTATCACTCACCTGGATACCTAAGCAATCATGGCAAAATATTCTCCACATGAGATCAAGGGAATATGACAGACACCAAACCAAGGCCAATCCTTGTAGCATAGCTATATTAGATTTTTCATGCCCAGCAATTTTATGTATGGTTATGGGGTGGGGATCTGAACTGTTTCCAAGCTTTGACTCAGTAACTAGGTCCCGAGAGTTGTGGCCAGACCCCGGGATCGATTCTAATATCGTGACTGCATTTGTCTCTTTTTGCCCAGCATTTGTGTATATAGTTTTGGGGTGGGGATCTCAACCGTTTCAAAGTTATGACCCAGGGGCCAAGTCTGCAAGGGTGGGGCAGACCCTGGGATCAATTCTAATATCATGACTGCATTCGTCTCTTTATGCCTAACAATTGTATATATAGTTTTGGGGTGGGGATATTAACCATTTCGAAGTTATGACCCAGGGGTTAAGTCTCCAAGGGTGGGGCAGTCCCCAAGGCCAACCTGGAAGCATATGTACAATCATCTCTTTATACTCAGCAATTGTATATATACGGTTATAGGGTGGGGCTCTCAACTGTTTCCAAGCTGTGACTAAGAAACTAGGTCCCTAGGGGTTCGGTCAGACCCCAGGGTCTATTCTGATATCATGATTGCATTCGTCTCTTTATGCCCAGCATTTGTATATATAGTTTTGGGGTGGGGATCTCAACCGTTTTAAAGTTATGGCCCAGGGACTATGTCTCCAAGGGTGGGGCCAGACCCTAGGGACATCCTGGAAGCAAATGTGCATTCTTCTCTTTATACTCAGCAATTGTATATATGGTTATATGGTGGGGATCTCAACCATTTCCAAGTAATACATTTTATTGGCCCACCCCTTAGCCCCCAGGGGGGTCAGCCCCACCATTTGTACAATTTTGAATCCCCGCCTCCCATGAATACTTCCGACCAAATATGATCAATATAAATGGCATAGTTCTGCAGAAGAAGTCGTTTATAGCAATATAACCAAATTGCCCCCTTTTGGCCCCGCCCCTAAGCCCCCTGGGGAGTCAGCCCCACCATTTGTACAATTTTTAATCACCACCACCTAGGGATGCTTCCAGTCAAATATGGTTGATATCCACTCCTTAGTTCCAGAGAAGAAGTCGCTTAAAGCAATATGGCCTAATTGTTAAGGTACGGATGGACTGACGACGGACGGACGACGGACGCCACGGTATGGCATAAGCCTTCGGACCAGGTGAGCTAATAAAGGACACAGCATTCCAGTGAATTAATAATATGAAGCACACAGCATTCCAGTGAGTAAATGTGTAGGACACAGCATTCCAGTGAGTTAATATGAAGGAAACAGCTTCCAGTGAGTTATTATTAGGAAACAGCTTCCAGCGAGTTGATATGAAGGAAACAGCTTCCGGGGAGTTAATTTTAGGAAACAGCTTCCAGCGAGTTGATATGAAGGAAACAGCTTCCAGTGAGTTAATATGAAGGACACAGCTTCCAGTGAGTAAATATTTAGAAACAGCTTCCAGCGAGTTAATATGAAGGAAACAGCATTCCAGTGATATGAAGGACGTAGCATTCCAGTGAGTTAACATGAAGGAAACAGCATCCAGTGAGTTAATATTAGGAAATAGCTTCCAACTGATAATATGAAAGAAACAGCGTTCCAGTGATATGAAGTACATTGCATCCCAGTGAGTTAATATTAGGAAACAGCTTCCAGCGAGTTAATATGAAGGAAATAGTTTCCAGTCAGTTAATATGAATGAATTAGCTTCCAGTGAGCTAATATGAAGGAAACAGCTTCCAGTGAGTTAATATGAAGGACACAGCATCCCAGTGAATTAATATTAGGAAACAGCTTCCAGCAAGTTAATATGAATGAAACAGCTTCCAGAGAGTTAATATGAAGGAAACAGCTTCCAGTGAGTTAATATGAAGGACACAGCTTCCAGTGAGTAAATATTTAGAAACAGCTTCCAGCGAGTTAATATGAAGGAAATAGTTTCCAGTGAGTTAATATGAATGAATTAGCTTCCAGTGAGCTAATATGAAGGAAACAGCTTCCGGTGAGTTAATATGAAGGAAACAGCTTCCGGTGAGTTAATATGAATGAAATAGCTTCCAGTGAGTTCATATGAAGGAAACAGCTTCCAGTGAGTGAATATGAAGGAAACAGCTTCCAGTTAGTTAATATGAAGGACACAGCATCCCAGAGAGTTAATATGAAGGAAACAGCTTCCAGGGAGTTAATATGAAGGACACAGCTTCCAGTGAGTTTATATGAAGGAAACAGCTTCCAGTGGGGTATTATGAAGGAAACAGCTTCCAGTGAGTTTATATGAAGAAAACAGCAAATAGCATTCCAGTGAGTTAATATTAGGAAACAGCTTCCAGTGAGTTTATATGAAGGAAACAGCTTCCAGTGAGTTAACATGAAGGAAACAGCTTCCAGTGAGTTATTATGAAGGAACCAGCTTCCAGTGAGTTAATATGAAGGAAAGCATCCGAGTGAGTTAATATGAATGAAATAGCTTCCAGTCAGTTAATATGAAGGAAACAGCTTCCGGTGAGTTAATATGAAGGACACAGCAAATAGCATTCCAGTGAGTTAATATTAGGAAACAGCTTTCAGTGAGTTAATATGAAGGAAACAGCTTCCAGGGAGTTAATATGAAGGACACAGCTTCCAGTGAGTAAATATTTAGAAACAGCTTCCAGCGAGTTAATATGAAGGAAATAGTTTCCAGTGAGTTAATATGAATGAATTAGCTTCCAGTGAGCTAATAAGAAAGAAACAGCTTCCAGTGAGTTAATATGAATAAAATAGCTTCCAGTGAATTAATATGAATGAAATAGCTTCCAGTCAGTTAATATGAAGGAAACAGCTTCCGGTGAGTTAATATGAAGGACACAGCATTCCAGTGAGTTTATATGAAGGACACAGCTTCCAGTGAGTTTATATGAAGGAAACAGCTTCCAGTGGGGTATTATGAAGGAAACAGCTTCCAGTGAGTTATATGAAGTACACAGCATACCAGTGAGTTAATATGAAGGACACAGCTTCCAGTGAGTTTATATGAAGAAAACAGCAAATAGCATTCCAGTGAGTTAATATGAATGAATTAGCTTCCAGTGAGCTAATAAGAAAGAAACAGCTTCCAGTGAGTTAATATCAAGGAAAAGCATCCCTGAGTGAGTTAATATGAAGGAACAGCTTCCAGTGAGTTAATATGAATGAAATAGCTTCCAGTGAGTTTATATGAATGAAATAGCTTCCAGTGAGTTATATGAAGTACACAGCATCCCAGTGAGTTAATATGAAGGACACAGCTTCCAGTGAGTTTATATGAAGGAAACAGCTTCCAGTGAGTTATTATGAAGGAACCAGCTTCCAGTGAGTTAATATGAAGAAAACAGCAAATAGCATTCCAGTGAGTTAATATTAGGAAACAGCTTCCAGTGAGTTAATATTAGGAAACAGCTTTCAGTGAGTTTATATGAAGAAAACAGCAAATAGCATTCCAGTGAGTTAATATTAGGAAACAGCTTCCAGTGAGTTAATATTAGGAAACAGCTTTCAGTGAGTT
>NW_018406081.1:325597-331036 GCF_002113885.1 Mizuhopecten yessoensis
TTCCAGTGAGTTTATATGAAGGACACAGCATTCCAGTGAGTTTATATGAAGGACACAGCATTCCAGTGAGTTTATATGAAGGACACAGCTTCCAGTGAGTTTATATGAAGGACACAGCATTCCAGTGAGTTTATATGAAGGAAACAGCTTCCAGTGAGTTAATATGAAGGACACAGCAAATAGCATTCCAGTGAATTAATATTAGGAAACAGCTTCCAGTGAGTTAATATTAGGAAACAGCTTTCAGTGAGTTAATATGAAGGAAACAGCTTCCAGTGAGTTAATAATAAGGAAACAGCATTCCAGTGAGTTAATATGAAGGAAATAGCTTCCAGTGAGTTAATATGAAGGAAACAGCATCCCTGTGAGTTAATATGAAGGAAACAGCTTCCAGTGAGTTAATATGAAGGACACAGCAAATAGCATTCCAGTGAATTAATATTAGGAAACAGCTTCCAGTGAGTTAATATTAGGAAACAGCTTTCAGTGAGTTAATATGAAGGAAACAGCTTCCAGTGTGTTAATATGAAGGAAACAGCATCCCTGTGAGTTAATATGAAGGAAATAGCATTCCAGTGAGTTTATATGAAGGAAACAGTGTGCCAATGAGTTTTTGTAAAACTCACAGTATTATAGTGAGTGAATGTGAGTGAATATGAATGACCCAGCCTTGTGAAATACACAACACACCAGACTGATCTTTGTGATGCTTTCGACCTCTACCTTAGGGTCCTTTTCTGGTGGAAGAAGTGAGACCCTCCGTTGCTGAGAGTAGAACTCACGTTCTTCCCCACTTTCGTCACTTTCATAACCTTGACTTCTCTTCTTTGTCCGCTTCTTCTTGACCACCTTACTGCGGTTTTGCATGCAGGGCATAAGTTGGACTTCTTTTTCTACGGTTACTTCATCTTCTTCGTCCTCTTGGGAGTCCGACTCCATGGTCTCCAAACGGTATCTACGGGCGATCTGATTTAAGACCATGTGTAATGCTTCATATCAACTTCGAAATTTAAATATTTCATTATTTGTATTTCTTCTCAACTTTGCAATTGAGATAAATAACAGCATTTCTTTTCAACTTCCAATCAGAATTTGAATGTTCTTTTCCTATATATACATGCAGTATTTCTTTTCAATTTCCATTTTTCAATGGTGTTATTTCTTCTTTACTTCTATCCAAAAACAGTCAAGGGGTTCATACAAGAATTTTACTATGAAATTCAAGGCTCTCTTAAGGCATGAGGTTTCTTTTTCAGTAAAATTAAGGCCTAAAATCTCTCACCATTTGCAAATTCCCAAAATACATAGATTTGGATGTGTAGCCTGGATGTCTCTAAACTCATCACATATACACCAAACAAACCCAAAACCTAACACAGCTCAGAATTCCTAAAATCAAGAAATTTACTTGAAAAAAATATTTCATTTTTAGTTTGATTTTCTGTATTCGTTTTTATGAATACATAAACATCACAAAACCACCAAAATTTATGTACAACATTTTAAGACATTTTTGTTAAATCTAGGGGCTTTTAAGGCTTTTTCATCAATCTTGGGTTTTTTGAGGCCAATTAAATCCTTTGATATTTGAGGCTAAGTTTTAAAGGTCTGTGTGTACCCTGAGTCACCTATCAACAACCTCATTCCATTGCTATCCACACCTTTTCTCCTCATCCTTAGTCACCTCCTATATACCAGTTTGTACCCTTCTAACACCATCTCCCTACTCACCTCCTCTTTACCAGTTTGTACCCTTCTAACACAATCTCCCTACTCACCTCCTCTATACGAGTCTGTACCCTTCTAACACCCTCTCCCTACTCACCTCCTATATACCAGTGTATACCCTTCTAACACCATCTACCTACTCACCTCCTATATCCCAGTTTGTACCCTTCTAACACAATCTCCCTACTCACCTCCTCTATACGAGTCTGTACCCTTCTAACACCATCCCCCTACTCACCTCCTCTATCCCAGTGTGTACCCTTCTACCCCCATCTCCCTACTCACCTCCTCTATACCAGTCTGTACCCTTCTAACACGCTCCCCATACTCACCTCCTCTATACCAGTTTGTACCCTTCTAACACCATCCCCCTACTCACCTCCTCTATACCAGACTTTACCCTTCTAACACCATCTCCCTATTCACCTCCTATGTACCAGTTTGTACCCTTCTAACACCACCCCCATACTCACCTCCTCTATACCAGTTTGCCCCCTTCGAACACCATCCCCCTACTCACCTCCTATATACCAGTGTGTACCCTTCTAACACGCTCCCCATACTCACATCCTCTATACCAGTTTGTAACCTTCTAACACCATCTCCCTACTCACCTCCTCTATTCCAGTCTGTCCCCTTCTAACCCCACCTCACTACTCCCCTCCTCTTTACCAGTTTGTACCCTTCTAACCCCATCCCCCTACTCACCTCCTCTATACCAGTTTGTACCCTTCTAACACCATCACCCTTCTCACCTCCTTTATACCAGTCTGTACCCTTCTAACACCATCTCACTACTCCCCTCCTCTTTACCAGTTTGTACCCTTCTAACACCATCCCCCTACTCACCTCCTCTATACCAGTTTGTACCCTTCTAACCCCATCCCCCTACTCACCTCCTCTATACCAGTCTGTACCCTTCTAACACGCTCCCCATACTCACCTCCTCTATACCAGTTTGTACCCTTCTAACCCCATCCCCCTACTCACCTCCTCTATACCAGTGTGTACCCTTCTAACACCATCTCCCTCCTCACCTCCTTTATAACAGTTTGTACCCTTCTAACACCATCTCCCTACTCACCTCCTTTATAACAGTTTGTACCCTTCTAACACCATCTCCCTACTCACCTTCTTTATACCAGTTTGTACCCTTCTAACACAATCTCCCTACTCACCTCCTCTATACCAGTTTTTACCCTTCTAACACCATCTCCCTACTCACCTCCTCTATACCAGTTTGTACCCTTCTAACACCATCTCCCTACTCACCTCCTTTATACCAGCTTGTACCCTATTAACACCATCTCCCTACTCACCTCCTCTATACCAGTTTGTACCCTTCTAACACCATCTTACTACTCACCTCCTTTATAATAATAATAATAATAATATACAGCATTTATATAGCGCCCTATATAATTTGTAAAATAACTCTAAGGCGCTTTACAACATATGGATAATAGTAATGGTTATAATTGTGAAAACAAACAACAAAGGCTTGCAATCACTTGCATACATTTAACAAGCAATGTGCACATAATTGAACAAATAAAAGGGTGGTATTTACATGACGTCTTTGCAAAGATTCTAAAATGCAGACGTGAAGAGGTAAGTTTTTATGTCCCTCTTGAACTTGACCAGGGTATTCGACTTCCTAATAGCAGATGATAAGATATTCCACAACGTAGCCGAAACCCTCCAAAAGCATCTGTTTCCGTAGGTCACAGTACGAGATTTTATACCAGTCTGTACCCTTCTAACACCATCTCCCTACTCACTTCCTTTATACCAGTTTGTACCTTTCTAACACCATCTCCCTACTCACCTCCTTTATACCAGTTTGTACCCTTCTAAAACCATCTCCCTACTCACCTCCTATGTACCAGTTTGTACCCTTCTAACACCATCTGCCTACTCACCTCCTTTATACCAGTCTGTACCCTTCTAACACCATCTCACTACTCACCTCCTATGTACCAGTTTGTACCCTTCTAAAACCATCTCCCTACTTACCTCCTCTATACCAGTTTGTACCCTTCTAACACCATCTCCCTACTCACCTCCTTTATACCAGTTTGTACCCTTCTAACACCATCTCCCTACTCACCTCCTTTATACCAGTGTGTACCCTTCTAACACCATCTCGCTACTCACCATCGATCGGTTTTATTAGTACATTACCTCAAAGATGTCCAAGGTTGAGTTATCCTTCTCCACAGGTCTTCCGCCCCATCCCGACGGCATGTGGCGTGGGTCGGGCTCAGGCACCTGTCAGGAACACAGCAACCATACAGTTAAATAAAAAAATCTCCTAATGGTTATCTATTTCTGATTACTGCAATTTTTTTTGTATTTCACGTGTTGTCGGGAATTTTTGCTATTTAAGTGGTGAATACAAGTCTGCTTATAAATATGTTTCCAGTGGGTTTGTTTCATTTCTGAGAATACTTTTTGGGGTTTTCATGTTACCATCATGAAATAAAAAAAACATTAAGTACAAGTCGAGATTTCTGTGTAAATCCAAAAAGTATCAGACCAAAAAATAATAATAAGATTTGCAACATAAACACATCCAGAAAGTGAGAATTATTAATATCGAAATCCAGATTGATATAAAATTGTGTTGTAACAACTTGGCCCCTTTTGCGAATCTGCCCAGTTCAACCAGTTTGTCTGTTTATAAATGTAACATTTTCAGGTATAAATCCTGATGGACCTGCAATTGTTTATGCAGGCCTTGCAAGGCTTTGACAAGGCTTGTCTGAAAGCAGCATCAGATTACTAGGTCCGACCTTATTTCATAAATAACAACTTTGGTCCAACCAGTTCAACCGTTTGGATCGCGATAAACGAATGCAGCCCTTAATTGTATTGTGAAACCTTGAATTGTGTTAATGCAATTGAATTGCAATGTGACATGTTAAATTCTATGTAGATCCTTACAACTAGTGCCACAATAAAGACACTGTAGCTTAATAACCTTGAACGATGTACAAGACACTGTAGCTTAATAACCTTGAATGATGTACAAGACACTGTAGCTTAATAACCTTGAATGATGTACAAGACACTGTAGCTTAATAACCTTGAATGATGTACAAGACACTGTAGCTTAATAACCTTGAATGATGTACAAGACACTGTAGCTTAATAACCTTGAATGATGTACAAGACACTGTAGCTTAATAACCTTGAATGATGTACAAGACACTGTAGCTTAATAACCTTGAATGATGTACAAGACACTGTAGCTTAATAACCTTGAATGATGTACAAGACACTGTAGCTTAATAACCTTGAATGATGTACAAGACACTGTAGCTTAATAACCTTGAATGATGTACAAGACACTGTAGCTTAATAACCTTGAATGATGTACAAGACACTGTAGCTTAATAACCTTGAATGATGTACAAGACACTGTAGCTTAATAACCTTGAATGATGTACAAGACACTGTAGCTTAATAACCTTGAATGATGTACAAGACACTGTAGCTTAATAACCTTGAATGATGTACAAGACACTGTAGCTTAATAACCTTGAATGATGTACAAGACACTGTAGCTTAATAACCTTGAATGATGTACAAGACACTGTAGCTTAATAACCTTGAATGATGTACAAGACACTGTAGCTTAATAACCTTGAATGATGTACAAGACACTGTAGCTTAATAACCTTGAATGATGTACAAGACACTGTAGCT